>NW_010330717.1:0-7770 GCF_000700745.2 Antrostomus carolinensis
CAATCCCCGGTGTGAAGCGGCAGCCGCGCAGCGGTCTTGAGGAGCTAAATGCTGCTGATCTGTGTCTAAGCCCCCACCTAAGCCCGCTTTGGGAGGCTTAGCATCCGCTGTAGGAAGGCGCGGTAAGCCTGCGGCCTGCGCTAATACCCTCCCTGGCACCACGGCACAGGCAGCTGGCCCCGGGGCACCCACCCCCGGGCTGCAGTTCGCAGCCTGGCACAGCGGAGCCAGGCCTGTCATCCTTCGAGTTAGCCCACAGCATGGATGTGGAACTCGGCTATTGTTCCCAGATTGGAGGTACTCCTGAAAGGTTGTAGGGTGAGTACAAGCAGGTTAGCATAAACTGAGAATTAGTAACTGGTAGCACAGAGACTTTGAATGGTGCCCAGCAAAGCCAGTAGGTAGGAACTACTTCATCTTGGTTCCCATGGAGTTCTGAATCCAACAAAAGTCTCTGCTTCACAAAGAGGTGGAAATATTGGTGATCATTCCTAGCTTCCTGTCTCAGTGAGAAACAGTATGTCTTGGCTCATACTGGGTTGCTACTAGCACAGCACATGTAAGTGCGGGGAAGGAAAATACCAGGTTGGCTGACAGTCCCTGAGAGTTTTCTGAACCCTGTATTTAAATTACCCTCAGCAGATCTGATTTAGCCTGAAACAAACAGTCACATAGTTGCAATCAAGGTAAAGCTCTAGAAATTGTTTCTCATCACTTCTGGTTACCTCTTCTGTCTAATTCTTGATACTTGCTTAAAACATTGTTGCAGATGTAATTCCTGTGCCAGTAGGTTTATTGGGAGTACATCAGGATTGAAAAGCTGTCTCTGAGCTGTAGGTAAGTCACTGCCCAGTTGTGAATTTTTGAGGCAGGTTATTTCAAGTGGGGTTCTGTGCAATGACCATTTTCTGGTTAGACTCACAAGTCAGATCAGTCTTTTCTTGTAAAAAAAGATGAAGTGGCACCCAAGCTTTACATTTTCACTACCTGTGCCAGCAGGATGTGTGTCAAACTCAGCTGCTTCTTTTCCAGTACAGAATGTAAACTGGCACCTCTGTTAGTGCAGCAAACCAGTGATCAGTATCCATCCCAGAAGAGCATTTTAACCATTCAGATAAAATCCTACTCTTTTTTTTTCTTCACTTATATGGGCTTTCCACTGTCTTCCCCATGCAAACTTTGCATTGTTTGCCTTCTCTCTGGCTCCATGAAGCTTACTTTCTTGTCTGATAGTGACACAACTTCCAGACGAGGAATGCAGAGGCCACCTGCCCTGTCTGTCCCTTCTCAAACTTTCCATACAATATAAATTACTGTCCTAGCAAGAGTCAGGTGTGGATTTGAGCCTCTTTACACGCAGGCAGGGTTGTCCTGTTTCCTGGACAAGTGCTGTAACCATTGAGTTGCTACCTGCAAGACTGCAGGCAGATCTACTGTTTCTATGTTCTGTTGGAGGGAAAGGGCTGCCTCTAACTTTTATCTGAACAAACTTCTCAGCTGAGCACTGAGTCTTCCTACAAGCTTGAATATCTTGGGAATTGTTAGGGACCAGTTTGAGAACCCTGGGTTCAAGCTTGGTTTGACACAGGTTCTGGATTCCCAAGAAGCAAATAAAGGTGCATCCACACCAAACAATCGCATATGTGAAATAAATTTATTTACTGAACAAGGAACAAGGTCGTGTGTGTTGTAACATTTATGTGTGTGAAGAAAAGTGGAAGAACAGAAAAGAGGAAAGCTAGAAAGAGAGGAGAAAGAAGAAAGTTTCACCACCCTGGGTTGCAGTGACAATCAGTGAAGATTCTTCTTGTATTCTCTCCTGCCAGTGATGGAGTTTTCTTTTCTTCTGCTTGTGGATCCAGGATGGTGAGGGAGGCCCACTGTCATTTGTTGCACAATCATCTCCTTCAGGCCATCACCATCAGTGGTCATCAGGGTGGAGATTGGAGTTCAGAGGCAGGACAATACACTACCCTTCCGCAGAGCTTGTTCCTTATCAGCAACTCACCTGCCCCCTAGGTGTCCCTTTTCATTCTTCTTATCAGTCCCCTTGGTCATCAGAGTGAGAGGGTCATACAGGAGCCTGCCTTTGTTTGCTAACAAACCTTGAGCAACAGCATATTTTTAACAAAGTTCTTTTACCAGTCTCTGAATTCTGGATCACTAACCAGGAGAGATGCAGGTCTGGTCACGAGAAGAATTTGAAAGAACTTCAGCAATCATGGGAGCTTGATTAGTGAAAGTGAAAATATTAAGGTGGAAGAGGGGGAGTATGGACAGGTGTTACAAGAATTACATTTTAGAATCATGTACTGAACACACTACCTTTGTTCCACACTTGTCACCTCATGGTGAAGAAGAACTTTTGCTTCTTTTCAGTGTGAGGGGTTAGCAGGTTCTACAGATGCCCAGGAAAACCTGTCAGGCACCTGGTCAGCCATGCCAGTAATTGTTGTTAGGTCTGTTTACATTAAGGCATTTCCACTTTAGATAGTCATGGACAAGAATATCTGAAGGTCTGCATTTTGAAGGTAACTACGTGGCAGCTGGGTGCCTTGCTTATTTTGTGGATTTAGTGTTGAGCTTTTTAAGGAGTCTGTGGTAATCAGAACTCAATTGTCCAGCTCTTGAAGAGTGATGCTCTAATCAGCCAAGTCTGTCTTTGTGCCACGCATGAGTTTAATCTCATGGTCACTGGTCTGATACCTCTGAAAGACTTTTGAAAAATATTTGCTTAAAATCATCATGTTGGCTTCACCACCACGCACAATTGTCACTACTGTTCCATTTCAATTTCACTTTCTCCGCACTGATGGGAAGGAAAACCAAACAAGTAAAATCTTCATATGATCATCAGTCTTTTCAGATGGGTGACATCCATCCCAACTGCATTAAATAATTGCCAAATTTGAGACCTTACAATGTAGCAGCTTTTTTTTTTTTTTACTCAATTAAAACTTTGAGATGCTAATATAATAAAAATCTAATTTGATTAATTTATACCACAATTTACATAAAATGAAAAGGCTATTTAAATTCATGCTGAAAATAGAATAAATGCAATTTACAGCCTGTCTGCTGCCAAAATATCCTTTGTGATTTGTCCTCAGAGCATATGTTAGTTAAAATTAGAGCCTGTAGAATAGAACAAGAATAATAAATAAAATCTTTGGAGAAGAAGAGGAGGGCAAGTCAGAATTCATGGGGTTTTTTCCTTTTTAGAGGCAGAAATAGCAATATATTTCTGTCAGAAACTTAGGTTTTTTGGGTTTTTTCCTCAGTGAGTCACTTCTTCTTTGATAAATAACTTCCATGGCTCAGAATTTTGGTTATCTCTTTCTAGCCAAAATGTATGATTAGAACTTAAATAGTATCTTTCCAACTGAGAACACATTTTGTACAGGTAAGAAAAATGCCAGTAAAGTTTGCTAGTGAACTTCCTTGCTGAATAAAATACCTGATAAAGGGGCCATTCTTCAAGCTTCTGTCTTACAGAAATGTGGGAATATTTTCCATTTAGTAGTGAGTGTCAGGGAAGATTAATATTATCTAAATGGATGAAGCAATATACAGAAGTTTTTGTTGTCACTGTTCATAGCTAGGGTGGTTTTGGGGGTTTGGTTTTTTGGGGGTTTTTTTTTGAAACACAATTAAGCAGAAGGAAAAAGGCAAGAACAAGATATTGTGAGATGAGATAATCGCACCTCAAGGCCATTATTGAGCACCAAACTGACTGTAAAGGCCTAAACACCCTTTTCATAGAATAGATTGTTTCATGTTTATCAATATAGAACTATTAGTAGATTATTTTTATAGAACTATTTTGAATAGAGCTATTCAAAACTATTCTATTTTGAATAGAACTATTTTTTATAGAACTATAGATGATTTTTATAGAACTACCAACATGATGATTTTTATAGAACTATTATTACTCAGTCAGTGTTTGGTGTATTTGACATGAACATATTTGCATCTGCCTTATTCTGCTGTATTTGGGCTTTCAAATCTGATGTCTGGCCAAAACCAAACCAAACCAAACAAACAGAATCACAGAATCAGTTAGGGATTGGAAGGGACACCGAGGTCAGATGCTGTAAATGTATTTTATTTTCTTCTGTAAAATAGCAATTTCTGAAAAAAAGGAAAAGATGGTATTCGCTCTCTGTCAACTGGTATAATGTTTACATTAGCAAAGATAGGCAAGGCTCAGAGATTAATGCAAAGTTTTGTTTTCTGTGCTTCATATTTGGTAGGTGACAGTATGATTTGTTAGGATTCTAAAGATAAAATTTTGCCATATTTTAAATCAAGAGAAATAATTTCTCATGTAATTTGAAAATGTTGGGTAGAGGAGGTTCTGAAGCTGACCATCTTAAGGGAGACTAGTGATTCCAAACTTGGGGGGAATTTTTGAGACTACAGGGACCCCAGGAGACTGCCCAGATTTTCTGTGGACTGCTATGAATTTTTCATGGACTACAACTCACTCTCACTGTTAGAATTTCAGCTGTAAATAGAGTGGCTTCTGCAGTGAGCTGTGCACTACAGTCTCAGTCCATGGACTGCAAGTTGGCATTTGGCATTACACTGCCTGTTCTGCAGTGGGGGCCAAGCTTCATGGAAAATCCTTAGTCCTCATGCTGTGTCTACATCTTTGTCATTCTGTTAAAGACATATTGATATTTTTTGTAGAACATAATCTAATGTGAGATAGAAAATTAAAAAAAAAAAAAATTGTAAAATTCAAAATACACATTGTCAGCACTGAAAGTGTTTCAGATATCTGAATTCTCTTTTAATTATTATTGTATATTCTCCCACCTTCCAGAAAACCTGAGTATTGTTTTAACTGCCTTTGACATTAAGATGCCTTTTTAATTGCCTGGAAATGTATCCTAAATTTGATTCTGTTTCAAACACTTGTTCAGCAGAACTGACTGATGATTACCCATTTCTGGACCAGAGTTTATTACAAAAAAAACCCCATATACCAACCCTCTGTTGAATTTTCCAAGATTTCTGGAGAGGAAATGCAATATCCTCTTTTTAACACAGAGCAAGCAGATACTCTAGTCCCAGCTTTGCTACCAACTTTCCTGTGCGACTTTGGACAAGTTGCTAAATTTCTGCTGCTTGTTTTCTTGCTTTGTAAAAGAAGCTAATGTTAACTTGCCACCCAATCGTTTGACAAGTCTGAGTGAATGTTTGGAAGGTGCTCTGAGAATGTCAGATGGAAAACGTTCTGGAAGTCCAAGCCTCTGCTAACCAAAGAGGATATTTACAATAGGTTCTTTTTTTATGTAGTGAAATAAAAACGTTCAAGCGTATAACCAGATGAGACCAAGACTGATCTAAAATTAAATACAGGAGGCATTTTTTGACCTTTCAACAGAAATTATATAAGCACTCTTAGGCTATAAATAGTCCTTTGTTTTCCTTCTCTTTGTCTAACACTCAGAAGAAACACAGGGTTAGTTGTTGGTTATGAAGAGATGGGGCAATGCTTTAAAGTGGAAACAATTGTTCACTGTTCTTTATTTATACAGTTCCTATAATGTTTGTAATTTCATTTGTTGCTTTTCTTAGCACTTTTTAGTCTTCAAAAAGCTACAGAAATAAACTTTCTAGTCCTGAAAATGACAACACCAGAAGAAAACCAAAACACCCACCAGTCCATTTCAAATGTGTAAGTTTCTTTCACAGTTTGATATATGACTGAAGAGTAAAAAAGCCAATGCTAAACTATGGTTAAACTGGTACATAAACACTTTTATATTATTTCCTACTTTTATTATGAATCTTCAGAAGTAAGACATTAAATGTGTCCACCCTTAAATGAAAGTATTAAATGAAAATGAAATGAAAGTATTTTTATTGGCATTAAAGATAATGATACTGGATTCTTCACAGAATGATGTGTGTGTGTGTATATATGTATGTGCATATTTCCAAATATGCTTATTTTCAACAGTAGTAATTTCCTTGAACAACCAAAAAATGCTTAACTAATAGCAATTTAATTTTGTGTTAAAAAATCCACAAAACTTTAACAAACAGAAACTATCTGAAACTTTACCGTGAAGTCAAGTAATTGGGATCAATCAGAAAGCTAAAGTATGAAAATACTGCTTACCTTTTTCTTACTTTTTTGTTTTCCTACCTTGTATGATTTCTCTGGGGTTTGTATTATGGGAATAATATCCTTGACACTAAAATATATGTAAGTTACCACATTTTGTTTCATTTACATTTTTAATCACCTTTCAAACCCATTCATTTTCTTCATCTTTTAATTGAGAGCAAACACAATTCTCTATAGTAAATTGGAAAAAATGGGCTGCAGCAGAGAGTACACCGTTAGGCTTCTGGAATACAAGGGATCTGAGTTTAAAATAATCTATAGCGCAGAACTGTCAGTCTCTATAGGCTACTTACAAATGCCCTGGAGACCGATCAGGCCTTGATTGCTTCTGAACTGAAGCTGAGGGTGACCAGTCCTGAAATGACAACTTGACTTACCTCCCATTTCCCATGGTTATGTCAAGAAAACCTGTGATATTACATATAACCCAGTCCTCAGCATTTAAGCAAATTAAACACTTGGGATCAAATTCACACATAATGCAAAACCATGAACTTCATAGAATTATACCAAAGATTATTTTTTTCTCAGTGTTACATTATTTGATGACTTTTACACAGTGATTTGTGGATTTATGAAGCAGTTTAGTAGCCTTGACAACTTCACAGTGTCCAAAAATCTTTCTCCATCTTGTATTTCAAATGTCTGCAATGATTTAATGTAACTAATACAACTGAAGAAAGAAAGTTCTGTCTCTGTTGACAATTCCATTTTGAGTTTCTTTGCTGAAACTGTCAACAGGATGCCAGCTAATGCCAAATTTGATACTGTTTTTATAAAGTGGGCACTTGCCCACAATGAGCTGGATTGAGGCCACTTACCGAACAGTATTCTCAGGGTAGGATTTTATCTTTAGATGCTACTGCTGATGCAAGATTTTTATTAATAATCATAGACCTTTTCTTGAAATAAATAAAAGTTACTGACTTCAGAATATTTCCTGTAAATAAAGCCTGTGGGGCCAGACTCTAGAGACGGAAATTATTATATTCCAGCATCATGAAGTAAAAAGCATAGCCAGGCAAGAGTGTGCTGTGTTTGCAGGTGCTTTTGGAGCAGAGGTGCCTCTGGAAATGTTAGCAGGTCTCTCTCCTTGTTTGAATGATTTCCTCAGTTTTAGCAGCAGAACAATAAATGGGCCTTAAGCTTCTGCTGAAAAGAGCAACATCTGCTAAGGAAAGGGGCAATTCTATGATGCAGCATTCATAGCTGAACTCTGTTCTTGCTCCTGTCAGACATTTGCTGTGTGGCCTCAAGTTCGCTATTTAACAGCCTTGTGCCTGTTATCACGTGTGTGAATTTAATACACTCATACTGCTCTACCTCGGAGAGAGGCACGGGCCTTGACTTTCTTGTGTTTGAAGGGGAACCGAGACTATTGCGTTACCAGTGTTGTACAAACGCCACGTGTTGTAAACTTGCGAGTGAGTACTTTGGCACTAAGATATGTGGTGTGGACATGGTCCCAAAACAGCGTTTGTGGAGAAAAATGTCTGCCTGAGTGGCAATGCAAATCACCTGCTGTGGGCACTAAATCACATTCCAGCCGACTGTTCTGGGGTTTCCAAGTGCCTGGGCTCCTGTGTACCTCACACCAGGCGGAGAGAGCATGTCCCAAAGGACAT
>NW_010330718.1:0-11396 GCF_000700745.2 Antrostomus carolinensis
TCCTATCTCCAGCTCACCTACTAAATCCAGGTGAAACGTTCAAATTCTGTACATCACAAGAATCCTGTGTGTGACATACCTAAATCCCTTGGTGGGTCTCCACAACACGTAACACTACTGCTGTTTGTTAACTCCCTCCACATTGGTATTACAACAAAGCAGCTTCCCTCCCATCTCTGTTATTTACAGCTCCTGAAAATAAGTATAAAATGCCCCATGCTTTTGGCTCTGTCAGTGCTCTCCTTGACTCTGACCTTCTGCCAGGGCCAGAAACCTTGAAGCCATCCTTGACACTCAAGCTTGCTTTCCCTCTCTTGTCTCTCTTGTCCATAAATCTGTCTGTCGCCACCTCCAGATCACTGACAAAGTCCATCCTTACCTTGACCCTGCTGCTGCTGAAATCCCTATCCAGACCATAATTACTTCCCATCTCAACTAAAAAAAACTTTCATTTTTATGGTCTTTCTAAAACACAAACTCTTTAAAGTTTAAGTAATCCAGATCCCTGATCCTCTCCCGTTCCCATGATGAGCCTTCACAGCCCCGCAGCTGCCCTGCCAGAGCTTCATGAGGGCCACACTGCTTGTCCCCATTTGCCCCAGAGTAAGGATGGAGCTGCCTCATCTTCCCCACCGGGTAAGAGCCCCTACAGGGGCAGGTACTGTGGGGGGGGAATGATGTGTTCTATCTCCTCACCCTTTTCTGACCCATTGTAGTTTCTCCATGCACTCACAATCCTGGACCACCTGCCGTGGTACAGACTGGTGAGGGTGTTAACCTCAAGGAAATAAAAGTAAAAGCAAAATTTGAGTAAAAATTTAAAAATAAAGGAAAAACCCAAAGCTTGGTGTTAAAGCTCAGATTGAAAAGGATGCCCATCAGCAACCCGGCCTCTGTGGTAAGCAGTGACTCCATAGGAACAAGGTCACAAGGCAAACCATGACCAAAGAGCATCTGGGGAGGATTAAAACAACATGTAGCACAAGAGGATAAAACTTTTGTGAGCACACCTGGCTCCTTGGTACTGCTGCTCTAATAATGAAAGCTCACAGAATGCACAAAGAAATCAAGAACAAAATGAATTTGATGACAGAGAGTCTCCAGGAGAAATGCAAAAGGAGCTCAACCATCCATTTCACAGGTCAGATCAAGGAGGACACAGAAGGAGTAAAGGGGAGAAGGGAGGAGAGTGCCCATGACATCCCAGTTGGGTCTTGGGGGGTCCCTGCGGAGGGACCCCTGTCCTTTGCTCCCCAGCTTTTGCAGAATATAAGAGTGATTAATTGCTTAGGCAGGAATTGATCCAGCTTTACGAAAAGCACGGGATTTCCATTTCTTTGGGAGGGGGCTACCTGGAGAAGCTGAAGTTTCGAGGACCTGAAGTAATTGCATTTCTCTGTCTTTTCCTGGCATTTTTAGGTACTGATTAATGTAGAGCCTGGGCAGCCCAGGGAAATCAATAACCTTAACCCTTAGGAAGGGTTTGCATTTATGGAGAGGATGTTGCATGTGTAACAGGTTGGGTTTTTTTTTTCTTTTTAAGTGAAATGGAAAGTTGGAGGGGTCTCCCAGTGCCACCCCCATGGCCATAGTGCCCCTGTGGGTTTGAGGGATGGCTGCAGTTGCAGCAGAGAGGAACCCCCTTTCCCATGGCCATCCCTCCAGGGTTACAGGAGCAGAAAAATTAATTAAAAAATTAAAATAAAATAAAATGTAAAAAAAAAAAAAAAAAGCAGAAGTGTATGGTGTTTGGGGGAGGCCCATCAGAAGTGCCCCAAGCGCCGGTGGCACAAAGCGATGCAGTCTGTCCCCGCCGCAGCATCTTTCACTCGGGTGCAGACAAATTGATTTGCAAAGGTTGAGGCTGGCAGCTCAGCCTGCTTTGCATAGCCAGCGCTCCCCGGCCACACAATAAAAAGTAGCCTGGCAAACAGAGGCACGCAGCGGGAACTGGCCGGTTCAAAGTCCAAACCCCACACCCCCTCACCCCAGTCTGGTTTGAAAGGTCACTGTGTGTCTGGGAAAATAGTCTCAGGATACGATCCTTTATTAAAGGTCACTATTTTTCAACGGCACTTAACACACACTTGCACACAAATTGAGGCTGGAAAAAAAAAAAAGAAAAAAAAACCTGGGGGCTGCCTCGCATTGTACATTGTGCTCACAAGATTTATGTCTTGTGGTCACCAGCAGTAAACACACACTGCTTCAGTATTAAAGTTCACATTAATCCACCGATTTTTTTTTCCCCCTCCTCCTTTAAATCAGCCTCCCTCTTTGCAAGGCAAAGAGTGGCAAGGCAGGACTTTAACTAATCACTTTTGTTTTTCCTCCCTGCTATAAAGTTTTACCTTCCCATGTTTTTATTCTGTTTTTGTTTGGGTGCTGGCTTTGGTTTTACATGTTGCTCAGAGTTTTTGGTCTGTTGATGCAGGATTTTTGTTTTAACCCAAGGATCTCAACAGCTCATCTCTAGGCAATATACCAAACATGCTACTTATGCTATAGTAGAGAGATGGAAACCTATTAATGGATTTTTATTGTTTTGGTTTGTTGGGTTTTTTTTTTCCTTCCTAAATCCTACATCATGCACTACAATGAGAAATACAGGGGTTAAAACCAGAAAGTAGAAAGCTTTTTTTTTTTGCCAGACCTATCTGTTTTATCTTTCCTTATGCAAACACATTAAAAACAATAAAACCCTTCTTATTTTACCCTCCCCCAGTGATATTTTACTTCTCATTCACAAGAAAACTTTTTAAAACTCTGCATTGAATTAATAGGGGAGACAGTTTTAATGAAGATGCTAAGAGTTTCTAAATTAATTTCTACAAGAACTGGGGAAAAAAAAATAAAAAAAAATAAAACCCACCAAACCCACACCCAGTGAATTCAACTAGGAAGCAAAGCATACAATGTTTTGGATTTCCATTTTGCTACATAATAACACCATTTTACAAAGCTTTGCCAAGAGTATATTTCCAAGCTATCAAAAGCACATTAATCTTTTTGGTTAAAAGAGCTGGAAAAAATATACATGTGTAACTGTGAAAACATCCCAGGCTTCTTGTAATACCCCAAAACAAAAATGAAAGTTGGTTTGTTTTTTTTTTTTTTTTTACAAATACAGATTAGTAAAAAGTAAAATATCTTGCACTGTGAGCACTTATATTTTGCTGTTAAATACTTTAATCCCTTTGTCTGTTGGGTTTGCACGTCGGTGGCATCAGGCTGGTTGAGGGTGAGCTGTTTTGTGATGCCCTCAGCACCACTCCCCAGCTATTAACTGGGCTCTCCTTAACCCAGCCGGGCCCTAAACAGGGTGCTGGCAAGGGTGGCCAGGAAAAACACCGAGTGGGGAGGTAAAGGGGAAACGAGAGTGGGGAGGTAGAAGTGAAACTCCTTGAAACAGATGAGCCCAAGGGTTGGTTTTCAGAAAAAAAATTCAAAGGTCATCAAGCATGCTGGGTTTGGGCATCTTGTAAAACTTCTGGGCAGAAAATGAGATTTAATAGGGTTCTTTTCTAATATATATAAATAAAGATACACAGACAGAGGTTCAAACTCCAAAGTCCCTCCTCTGGAGCAGCACAATTTCCCACAGTCTCACCAACACCAAGGTGCTGCTCCAGATAGGGAATAGGTGAAGTTGTCTACCAGCCTGCTCCTGCTTCCTGCTCCATCCTCCTCCTCAGGACAGGAGTGGGTGCGCTCAGGATCAGCCCCACCAGCCCTGCTCCTGTCCCTGCTTTTGTAGAATATTTTGGTGGGGTGCTTTTAAACCCAAACTCTCCAGCACTATACATACACCTTTGAAATAAGTTTATTTTGAATATAGAAGTGAAATCAGAAAAAATACCAGGACGTGTCCAAGCACGCAGACAAAGCACAGTAGCTGTCTAGCAGCAGCCCAAAAACTGCTTTTCTAGCCCCAGAATGGACCAAAAAAGAGATTAAAGTGGAGAGAAAGAACAGTGAGAGCCTTTCTGCCCCTCTCCAGCAAGGCTGCAAGCAGGAGCAGGATGTGGAGCCAGGCTCATGCTGACCCGTCAAAGGGGAGCTCTGAGCTTTGATAGCCAGGGCAGCAAAAAAGCCAAACACTCCCCATTGCAATACCCAGCCCAGGTACAGTTTGTCCTCTCTCCTAAGGGACAACCAGCCCCCAAAGACATTAAGAAGGGACCTGGAATCACATAGCAAGGGACAGTGTCTTGTCAGTGCTCAGGCTGGGGACCACCACACACAGGGATGTTCACAGTCATGGTGGAGCAGAGCAAGTCCATCAGTCTCTGCAAATGAAGCCTTTAGAACAGCGAAGATGAAGAGCCCAAGTTCAGGAAGATGTTGGGAAGGAGATTTGCTCTTCCTCCCCTTATCACATCCCTCACCTTGATTTTTGTGCACCCTCTCCCCCTTCCCCATGACTTATTCCCAGCCTCCGGTGTCACCTACAGTGACCCGTGAGCTGTGGTGACACCCACTGCCTGGCTCAGCATCATTCAGGAGGCACCATCTGTGCCCTCTTCCCAGCCATGTGGGAGGACAGCAGCTCTCTGGCAGCGATGCTGTTCCATCAGCTATCAAAAAAGCTCTGAGGTCTCAGAAATCTACCAGCTACAGGGCAAGGTGTGATGGAGATCCACACACAGCATTTCCCTGCACCCTCAAATTCAAACCAGCAAGTACTTTCCTAAAGCCCCAGCACCAGGAGTCATGGGATTTATATGAAAAAGTTGATGGGTTGGGTTTTGTTTGTGGCTTTGTTTTTGTTTTTTAATTTGGACACACTTGGTTTGCCACAAGAGCTAGATTATTTCTCCATCTCCTGAAAAATCTGCTCCTAATCCCTAGGACATTTTTAAGCACAGACTCAACAAAAATGTTCTTCTCCTGCTAAGGAGACCTTCCAACATCTTGTGCATAGCTTACCCAACCAAGGGCAAGCTCGTGGCCTCAAACAAGGACCACGCACAAAAACACACACCCAATGGAAGTTTCCACTGAAGAGAGGTCACGATAACCACAACCGCGTCTGCCCCCATGCAACAAGTGGCCTTTCTGGCCAGCTCCTGTGGGCTCAAACTGGCGCAGGCTTATGTGGAAAGAGGAAGGACCTGGGAGGTGCCAGCCCCTTCCCAGCTCACACATCTCCTCATCCACCCTACAGCAGCCACCACTGCCAGCACCTGAGGTTTGGTATAACAGTAATTACACCCAAAGTGACAGTCTTTGGACATGGCATGGAAAGGAGCTGTCTCAGAAATAACCAAGTTTCACCAATGGCATCACTTTGGGTGCCCAACCATCCCACACCGGGATGGGATGAGTTAACTTGGCTCATGAAAAGCAACAAATTCCCAGCCTCCTGCACAAACCTTCCCCAGTGGTGATCAATAGATCCCCAGACCATACCAACATAACCTTGTCATGTCTCAACAAGGGTACAGTAGCTAAAAAGGCTTTGGGGAGGAGCAGCATGTCTCACGTCCCCCTCCTCAATGAGCAGGATATGGCCAGTGGCCACCAACCCTCCCTCAGTCCCTGTGCTGCTTTTAGCATCCTCTGGCTGAAGCGACTCCCCGCTGATCACCAGCAAACCTTGAGCACCCCCAGTGCAGATAATCGTCACCCAGGTGGTGACGAGCAGCAAGAGCAGTGCCACGGTACCAAGGAGACCGAGTGCGGCAGGGCAGGAGGGTGCCAGCAGCAGACACTGATAGGTGCACGCCTGTCCCCGTGCCTCCATGGTCCCCTCCTGCTTCCAGCATCCTCTCAGCAGGGATGCTGTCAGCACTGGGATTGTTATGAAGTGCCTGCTGCACCAAATTGAGCCCAACAGCAAGTACTGTTATAAAAAAGAAAATTACATTAATTTGTGTAAAAGTGTAATAAAAAAAAAAAAGGCAGCGGGGCTATTTTTCTTGCTTTCAGAAGAACATGGGGTTTGCAGCTTATGACTATACAGGGAGCACCAGCCAGCCAGAGGCTCCTCTCCTTTCTCACAGCACTTGGGCTGCTGCACCACAGCGTGATGCTGCGTGATGGGGATAATACCCCAGGGACCAGCCAGCTACACCAGACAGCCGCCAAGGTTTGGGCAGGGATTGGTATTTATGTATCAGCTGAAGGAATCAGTTGAGGTAGAGAAAGATAACTGATTTTTACTTAAATAGCTTATTCAAATAGTTTGCTTCTATGGGGCTTGGCAATTACTGCTGTGTCTGTTTCTGCTAGGGACCAGACCCATGCAGGCATATCCATGTCATTACTCAAACCACCCATGCAAGAGACCTCAACAACTCAATCCCTGGCAAGGTTAAGACAGGTTGGGAAGTTTCACCCACATACTTTAAAACCCCACAGGTTAGGAATGTTATTTAGGAGGCATAAGCAAGCCCACTGGCTCACTCCAGCTGAGGATACGACCCCCGAGTGTCTATGAACAGCACTCACCTACCTAGAGTGAAGCTGTTATAGACATGAATCAATGGTCGGAGCTGGCCCAAAATCCCAAAAGCTCAGAAAAAGCAGAGCAGAGATATTTGGGGAAATGAAGATGCCTCCCAACAAACAACCCCCACCACCACCAAGTTTGCTCTCCATTTTTGCCCCCAGGATGCACTGGTACCAGCTGCAGGGAAAGGAGGGAGGATGCAACAATCCACCCAAAGCATCCCTTCAGCTGACTTTGTCAGATGAAACCACCTCTGTGCTAATGACAGCAATTACATCAGACAAAAAGGGTTTTTCTTTAAAATCCCCAAAATATGGTTGGCATGCCCAAGTGAGGATCTGCTGGAGGGAGACCCACACGAGCCCCCATTTGTCATAAGCCCAGAACTTCCCTTTTCAGTAGAATTTGATTCTGAATAAAACTGTTGTGACAGACAACCCAAAGCCCCTTCCTTTACAGATCAACATTGCTTTTAACAATGAGCACCCAGACCAAGACCGTGCACAGTCCATCTTTCCCCTTCTTGGGCAAGCAAGTAACTCTGAGCAAATCTATAAAACCTCTTCATCATTTGCATGATGCTTCATACTTCTGCTGGCGGTTTCAAAAACAACAAAAAAAATTCCCATGTGACTCCAACCTGAATTTAGAAAGAAAAAATTTGGGAAGGGAGAGTGCCTGCTTTGTCTCAGTTGCGGCATGGTGGTCAGAAAAAGGAACTGCTGGGTCCTGCCCTCTTCTGCTCCTGTCCCGCACCGGGGTGGCCACAGCCACCAGGAGCCTTCCCACAGCACAGCCAGCACCATGCATGGTAGTTGCTTTGGGTGCTCTCCCCAAAACAAGGATGCTTTGCTTGGGCAGGTGCACACACATGAACACCCCATCCACCAAGGACACTGGTGGATCATTTCAGAAGAATGCAGTTTCTGCTTGCAGAGGCTGGAAAGGTTAGTCTTGATGTCTAGTTCCTATAAAGGTTGGTTTCCCAGACTCAGGCCAGTTACCAAGAAAACTGTCTCATTTTTGGCAGAAATTCAAGATCTTGGACTCATTATTTTCCGTTCCCTCAAGTAATGTTGGTAGCAACTTCTCACCCTCAAGTAACAAAAATTGATGTTGCAAATTACCTTTCATCCTATCACATGCTTCTGTCCAAAGATTTCACTTCTGTTTTGTTACTGTTCAGCACACTGTGGTGGTTTGGGTGGATTCACCCTTTTTGCTTGCAGCCAAACACAGCCTGCTCTATCACCCCCCCCCACCCCCTCACCCAAAGGAGCAGGGGATAGAATTGGAAGGAAAAGGGCAAGGAAACTCACAGGTTGAGATAAAAACTATTTACTAATTAAAGTAAAATTATAATGATTATAACAGAATATACAAACGAGTGATGTACAGTGCAATTGCTCACTGCCCACTGACCAATGCCCAGCCTGTGACAGTCAGTGATCCTGGAGCTGAGACAGTCCTGAAACCAACACCGTGGAATAGCAAGCCTGAGCGATCAAGCCCGTCTTCTGGTCAGCCCTGGTTAATATACTGAACGTGACATGATATGATCTGGAACATCTCATTGGCACATCCCAATGCCAGTTTGGGGTTTGCTATTCACTGCACTTCTCCCTCCCAGTCCTAATGCAGCTGTGAACCAGCCAAACACGGTGGCCTTGAGCTCCAGCAGCAACTAACAACACCAGTACTTTCATCAACATTCTTCTCATAACAAGTCTCACACTGACACTGAAACACAGCTCTTCTAACTACTGAGAATAAAATTAACTCTATCCTAGCAAAACCAGGACAACAACAATATGAAGTATCATATGTCAATTAAACTCTGAAAAGGAAAGCGCTTCTTGAAATAAGACATTCAAGAACATCTTCCTGAGTGCAAAGCACCTGAGAGAAAGGAGTATCCCATCATAGACATCGAGCATACTGAGGGGTCTGCTTGCACCACCAGGCCAGTAGCAGAGTGGGTGATTCTGGTGAGCAGATCTGTATGCATGCCTAAAAATTAATCAAGGGAGATGAGATCAATTAATCAGTCCCACAGTTGAAGGCAAGATTGGAGCTGCAACTCTTGGGATCTTGTAAAAGGCAAAAGGAGGCTTTCTTCCTGGAGAAAAGGAGGTTGAGGGGAGACCTCCTCGGTCTCTACAACTACCTGAAAGGAGGGTGTAGGGAGGTGGGGGTTAGTCTCTTCTCTCAGGTAAGAAGTGATTGAATGAGGGGAAATGGCCTCAAGTTGCTCCAGGGGAGATTTAGATTGTATATGAGGGAAAACTTCTTCACCAAAAGGGCAGTCAAGCATTGGAGCAGGCTGCCCAGGGAGGTGGTAGAGTCACCTTCCTTGGTGGTATTTAGAAGATGGGTAGATGAGGTGCGCAGGGACATGGGTTAGAGGAGAAACTGGTAGTGTTAGATTCATGGTTGGACTTTGTGATCTTAAAGGTCTTTTCCAACCACTATGATTCTGAAAAAATAAATAAATAAAAACCACGGAAATACTTGCTGTAGGATCTCCTGCTATATCCAGCCTCCCAACAAACCACAGGCAGCTACTGAACCAACTGAAATAAAGTTACAATAAATTTCTGTTACAAATGACTGAAAGCTTAAGATCTTCCTTGCAAATCAAGCTGCTTCTGGCTTACAGATTTCCAGACATGGACTTACAAGCTTTTACACTTTTATGTTAGCTTTATTCAATAAAAGCAGTTCCTTTTAAATGGGCAGTAACTATTCAATGGTGAAGACCTGCAAGACCATCTCAGACTGTATTTTCTTGGAGGATGGGGAAGGAGAAGTGTTGTCTTGGGGGGTTTTAGGGTTTGTTGGGGGTTTTTTTTAATCTTTCCGCCTCCATTTAAACAATACATTTCCTTCTGCCCTACTTGACTGAACACCAAATCTTGATATGAAGCATCAGAAGCCAGTCTCTGCCAAAAAGACAAATGCTATAAATGGCCAAAGGTCTGAATTGGCACTGAGCAAATCCTGAAATATTATTTTTAAATTGGCATCTATTTTCAGACATGCTTCTATGCTGCTGAAAGAGAACTAGTGTCACACTCTTGGTGCATTTTGCTAGCTCAAGCTCAGTGCCAGAGCCGTGAAACTACAGAAAAACCTCTGAAGTTAGTGTGAATCTGAAGTAAATTAGCCCAGAGCCAGAGGCCCTGATTTCTGGCAAGGAAAAAAAAAAAAAAAAAAAAAAAATTACAGTGTGAATCTGTACAAATCATAACAGCCACCTCTCCCAGCACCTTCTGGCCAGGGAGGCTGTGGTGGTGGGACTCGGTGCCTGGCTGTCCCTTGCCCAACCTTGCCTCACCAGCAGCACCCAGCACACCATGTTATGCTGGGGCCAGGCAGCAGCTGTTTGTTAGTTATAAGAGTTCAGACTATCAGCAGCAACGTGCCCTGGTTTTCACAGAGAAATCCCAACAAGAAACCAGGGGCGAAAACTGCCTCCAACTTCATCAGGGATTTCCTGTTTTTTAGCTGGAACAGAGCTGGGTTTCTTTTTGATAGCTAGAAGAGTGCTGTATTTTGGTTTCAGCTGGGATTTGTTATGAGAGAAATATTGATAACACATCAATGTTTTCGTTTGTCGCTTGAAGTTGAAGGACTTTGTGTTTTGTTTGTCTACAAGTGCAAGATCTAAAGGAGGGCAAAGAATATTTAAATTAATAAGCTAAATTGGTATTTGGATATACCAGTAGGATATTCCATATCATATAACATCATGTTCAGCATGTTAATGAGGTTCTTTCCTTCTCTTGCTCTCTCTGGCTTTCGCTCGGGCTCTCGCTCTCCTGGGATTGCAGTTTTGGTTCAGGATTGTCACTCCTCCGGGACTGTTATCTGGGAACAGGCCGGGATTGGTGGACAGTGGTGAGCAGTTGCACTGGGTACCACTCATTTGCATATTTTACTACTACTACTACTGTCATTATCCTTTTAATATTATTTTAAGTTTTCTTTTATTTCTATTATTAAATTGGTCATATCACATCCTATGAGCTTCCTTGCCCTTGCCCCCCAGTCCTCTCTCCTGTCCCCTGGGGCAGGGAGGTGTTAGTTGAACAGCTGTGTTTGGTTGCTAGCCAAGTGCTAGCCCAGTGAAACCACCACAGAGGACAATCCCAGCTTCATCTCAGCACTGTGTTTGATCTGTTACCTGCAATACACATGTGTTGGAGCACTGGGACAGGCTGCCCAGAAAGGCTGTGGAATCTCCTTCTCTGGAGATGTTCACAATTCACCTGGACACTTTCCTGTGTAACCTGCTGTAGGGAACCTGCTTTGGCAGGGGGGTTGGACTAGATGGTCTCCTGAGGTCCCTTTCTACCTCTACGATTCTGTGATAAACCTCAATTCCAGCCCACATACTACTTATCCTATGCAGTGTAACTACAATCATGGAGCCCCCACCAGACAAATCAGTCCTCAGAGTCATCCATTGCAGTACACACATGCTGCTGACCACAGAAGAGGGTTCCCGTGAGTCCAGCTCTGCTTCTCATCCCACACTCCTGCAAAGCCCGTAGAAAGCCATAATCTTGCTAATGCCTGTTTTTGACAAAATCACCAAAGCAGGCTGCCATTAGACACTGACCTTCGCTAGCAAGCCAGGGTGCTCAGGAGCTTTTAAAGACATCTTGCTTTAAATGCCTGGTTCCCATCTCCAGAGTGGGATGGCTGTGGGGTGCAGCATTGCCCCTGGAGGTCACGGCACCATCATGAAAGACCAGGATTGTTTTATTTCATTGAATCATAGAATCATAGAATGGTTTGGATTGGAAGGGACCTTAAAGATCATCCAGTTCCAACCCCCCTGCCGTTAGCAGGGACACCTTCCACTAGACCAGGTTGCTCAAAGCTTCATCCAGCCTGGTCTTAAACACTTCCAGGGAGGGGGCATCAACAACTTCTC
>NW_010330718.1:11540-25245 GCF_000700745.2 Antrostomus carolinensis
CCCTTCAGGTACTGGGAGGCCGCTATAAGATCTCCCCAGAGCCTTCTCTTTTTCAGGCTGAACAGCCCCAACTCTCTCAGCCTGTCCTCATAGGAGAGGTGCTCCAGCCCTCGGATCATCCTGGTGGCCCTTCTCTGGACTTGTTCTAACTGGTCCATGTCTTTCTTATGTTGGGGGCTCCAGAACTGGACGCAGCACTCCAGGTGGGGCCTTACAAGAGTGGAGTAGAGGGGCAGAATCATCTCCCTCGACCTGCTGGCCACGCTTCTCTTGATGCAGCCCAGGATACAGTTTAATTTAAATGATTCATAAACTTTGTGGCAGGTTGCTGCTCCTTCAGGTTAAACTTGAGAGGGGAAAAAAAATCTTGGACCTCAAAATCCCTGTTTCTGTTTTAGGAAGAAGGGCTATTATTTGTTGTTGGGTTTGTGTAAAACCACACAAGTTACTATTTTTCTCACCACAGTGCAGCAGCTTTCCTACATAGCCCTGCTATGGGCTCCTGACCTTCCCTAAGGAGCTGGCTGTAGGGACAAAACACCTCTCACCCCCCAGCAGAGCCATTAGCCCCTCCATTAATCTGCCAACAGGGATCAGTTGTGGCAAATGCTTTTACAACCAGCAATCAGGCTGGGGAGGACCACAGGAGAGCAAAGTCATCGGACATAGGAAGCAGATCAGCTATCGCATAACAGTAATTTTTGGTCACTACTTCCATAAACTGGATTTGAACTGGTGACCTCCAGCAAGCACACCAGTCCCCTGAGCCCCCCAGTTCCCCTCTATAAAGGCTCTTATTTTAACTAGTGACTCCACGCACGTCTCAGCCCTTCCTCTCCTTGTCACTTTACGTCCCAGCATTGACATATGGTTGAACCGATATCCTTCCTCTGCTTCCTTTCTCGTTGCTAAATGTCCAGTAGGATTGCACAAAAGCACCCAACAGGAAAGGTCAAGCTGAGTTTCATGCCTGAGGTCTAGGATTACATCAAATTCTTAACGTTCATCTGTCCTTAGCATCGAGCAAGCACTTCCCAGTTTCAGCCTAGTCATAGCCAAAGCAACAGAATCATTTTCACTTGGCTTTGCCTTACTCTCACCTTTCAAAGCCTCACCAGGTCATTCCCACATCCCTGTAAGGAGCAGGCTGAACCTGAGCTCACCAGGGGTGTGTGGGCAGAGACCTACAGAGCTGCCAAAGGCAAAATTAAAACTTGATAAAACTCTCTACAGCTCAAGTTTGCAATTCACTCTAATATTATTGACTAAAGAAATAAGCCTGGAAAAAGCTTTCACCGTTTCCAAGCAGTTAGAGCATTGGCTCAGATTTCACAAACTTTGAATGGAAATCAAAACTTAAAACAAACAAATAAAAAAACAAAACCCAAAATCCTAAAAAAGCGGAAGCTTTTGATGAAAATGTTCAAGAGCAGATCCTACACAAAGGGATTTAATCAAAGTCCGTGCAGTAATAACACTCTAAACTTATTGATATGCTTAAGTGGCTCCTAAGTATTTCAAATATTAATGAATTTATCTGTACAATCCTCTCATGGGATAAGCTGTATCCCTGGGTTTGGGCCTTGGATTAAAACATGTCACAAGACCTCGACTAAAACCAGGAATTAAACCCAAGTCTCCAATGAATGCTTTACCCATAGGTAAGCCCTATTTCAAGCAAGGTGAGCCAGAGGCAAGGTGCTTTGATTTGCACCACTTTTCCCTAGGTTGAGACCTTGCTATGCCCACACTTATCTTGTTGAGTGAAATCTCCACAAAATACTTATCATGGTGATCCTAAAGGAGAAGCATTGAGTAACATTGCACCAGCAATGCCCATTGCATTTCATTTCTCTACCTGCTTCCCCAGCCATCCCTGGAGTAAGCATTCCCCTCCCCAGCTCCCAAGGGCTCTGCACCCCACTGCACAAACTGAGCGTTATTACTTAAACTGGACTGACTTCTCATGGGAGCAATTAAAGTCTTTTAGATCTTACCTGTGTTTCACCAGAAGTCTTCTCATTAAAACAGTTACTCAGATGTTCCTGAGCCCAAAAGCATTAAGATGCAAAGGAAACAATTGACTGCTTCTTTTTCCCTTCCATGACAAATCAAGTATTTAACACCACTAAAGCTACTGCTAAGGTTACTCGTGATAAAAAGGGAATATAATCTGAGGAGGATTACCATTTTGGATTTATCGGGTAATAATTCAACCATCTCCAACCCTGCAATCAGGCCACTCACTCATCAGCTTCTCCTTCAATGTACACTGAGCCCAAATCACATCTCCTGCCACAGGTGGCAGTTGTTTGGGCAAAGCAAGTACAACAAAATGCTGGAGAAGACACAAAAAATTCAGCCTCATGAAGGAAAACGTGGATGTCATCCTTCTCCCCCTTCAGCTACCTGACAGAAACAGGCGCCTCCAGAAGCTGCATGGTTTTTGGCAGAGTTCAAGGAGCTGAGATAGAAAAGGCCTCTCATAGCAGTAGGAAAGGGGAAGCTACATATGGAAATATTTATTTCTGCAATAGGTTCACTTGCTAAGTACTGGGAATACAGAACATATAGCATCAAAACAGAGAAGTAGAGGACTAAAGACTGCTCCAGAAATATAAAACCAGTGTTAGTGTAACATTAAAGCTCCAGTGGATAAGCTTAAATAACTTGCCAGACAAAGTAAGGGTGCACAACCACCAAGGTGAGCGCACAAGGTCCACCAGAGAAGGACCACCTCAAAACAAAGGTCCAGGCTCTGTCCTCTCTGCAAGCTGCAGACCTGTCCTCAGAGGAAAGTTTTACATACCCCCTGACCTGGGAGGCATTACCTCACCAAAGAGGAGGCCTCAGGAGCAAGTAATGAAATAATTATTTTCCCTTATCTTCTCTGTAGAAGAGGTTAATCCTCCTCAGTGGAGAGCAATTTAAATAATGAAGACAGGGGGAAAACAAGATACAGCACATACACTGTGGTTTAATAACTGCACACAGGGCACTCTGCCTTTGCTCCAAGGTGATGCTGGTGGACCCCTTGGCCAAGGCCATATGGGTATCACAAGCTCAGTTTCACCACCACCTCCTTACTATTGAAGCTGTATTTCAGCTTGAATATTATTACAGGAAGATCTAATATCTCTCTACCTACAAGCATCTTCATGGTGAAGATGGGGAGAGGGATGCAAGTACCTATAGTTATTAAAGAAAATGGAGGGCAATTCTACAGTAATTAGGCTGAGCAAAGTTGGACTTAAATGTGCTATATTTAAGAGTCCTTAAAAGATGATGTCCTCACTGCAAACCAATTACCAACAGATGCCCAAAGCAGCTAGAGAGGGAAAGTCCTTGGCCACAAAGCAGCCCTAGGGCTGGTCTTTCAGCAGCCAGACATTTCAAAATTACTTATGCAAACATGACCAGGTAGGAGTTGTTAGAAATGGTCAACAGATCATTGCCAGGAGAGAGCACAGACCACTCGTCCAGTGGTAGTTACTTTGATATTGAAACAAGGAATAGACATATTGACAACGCCCAAGCATCCTACAAGCTGTTGCTGAAGAAAACGCTATGCATCCCTTTCAAATGAAACAAATATTTTAGTAACTAAATTATAGATTTTTATTTATTTATTTTAAGTAGTTTACTAATGTCCTGGTCCAAATTCTGCTCAGTCACCTGAAACCCCAGGGAGAGGAGCCACATATCCCTGCACAGAGGGTTATGAAAACACCAGGAAGGCAAGGACAGGGAAAAATAGAAAAATAACACTTTTACATGTTTTGTGTAGAAAGACTGTATGGAAAATAAAAATAAAGACTTTGTGGTAAACATGGGCTGGTGAGATTGGCTGTTATTACTTAAACAACGCACCTAATCTTTAACATTTCCCAGCTCCTCCAGCCAGCATTGATGCTGTCGGGAACTGAGGAAGATGTGCTTGGCACAAAAAGCGGGTGCTGTTCAGACTTGTCAAAGATTTTTCAATTTAAACTCCCCCCCCCCGCAACTGATAATTTGTTTTTTGATTAAAAAAAATATATAACAAGAATGAGGGAAAGCTCAGCCTTCCACAGAAAGAAAAGGAAGTAAGAACTTAGCTAGGGACTGACCAAATGGGTCAGCTTTTACTTTTCTATAAAAATATGAAAAAATTGTTTAAGAAATTGTATAAGAGTAATCACCTTGCAGCCAATTCTAGAGGCAATAAACAAACATGGGGGCTGTTCTCTCATCAAGCTAATACAAACTGAACTCTCACTTAAAGCATCTGTTGACTTCAAAAAGAGCTGAAGTGGGACAGGTTGGGGGGGTTTATATATTTTAAACTATATAAAAATATCTATTTTATATTTTATATACTATTGATACATTGGGAAACTCAAGATATTGGCCTCCAGTTGCCCAAATAGTAAATGGATCCACATTCCTAGCTAGCAAGTAGCATGATTTTATTTAACAGACATGCATCTATTGGCCAAGAGAAAAGGGGCAATGAGAAGACAACGTTAAAACAACATTAATCCTCTACAGAGTCCATGCAGCAAAGGCACAGTCTTGACCCACAGCATAACTGAGGACAGGCAGATTCCCAGTCCATCTGGGAGGCACTAATGGTTTTGCCTTTACTTTGATGAATCTGGCTGAAAGATTCTTTGCAATGATTCCAGAAATCCTCGAAACAAGAAGGAGGTGTTCAAAATATTAAGAGAACTCTTCCTTCAAGTCTAAGATTCACTCCTGGAAAACAAACAAACAAAAAAAACCCCACCACAAACCTACATTGTTTGTGCTATCCTTCCTGAAACCTCAACAGCTGCTAAATTTAGGAGGGCTGTAACTGCAAAATCCACAAAGGAGTTAAGATCTTGGTTATAAGCTTCCCAACCCATCACCCATTGTGTGATAAAAATCTTCCTAAGTAGGCACTCTCCTTTACCCTCAAGCACCTTCTTTAATTGTGTCTTTGACTAAGAGCAAATCATTCTGCCTCTTAATATCAAGTTTGATTAAGTTAATCTTGATGTGATATCATGAAATAATATTTACTGCTCTCCAATAATTTATGTAAATAGCTTCCCCTTTCACCCCAGCCGTACAGGATGACAGGTGATTCAGTGCTGCTGCTCCATGTGCACATCTGTGGCCAACGCATACGCCTTTACACCGTGCCTCTGCAGAGCACCTAATGGATCAAGCCATTGTGTTAATAAAATAAATTGCTCAATGATGAAGATGAAGCCTACCTCCCTCTTTGGCCTCAGCCCCCCAACCTGCTCCACAACTGAACAAACGAATGCTTTTAAGTTGTTTTGTTGGGTTTTTTTTTCCCAAAAAAAAAAATCTTTGGACAGTCATTATTTTTGTATTTAATGTTGTATATTGCTGTTAAGTAAACAAAGGCCAGCACACGCACTGATAGCCAGTTACCATGAGTAATTTCCAACAGGCGCTTGATGACGTGAACTCAAAATAAGCACGCTCAGACAAATTAACACCACATCACCACCGCAGCCACCACTGCTCCTCTCAGATTTAAGAGCCTGAAGTCAGTACAGACAGGATGAGATAAGGTGGGAGATAGCAGGAACCGCACACAAGTAAGTAACCACCTGCAATCATGAATTACTTGCCAGCAAGGAAGTCCAAGCTAGATGCAAACTACTCGAGGCCTCAGACAGCAGTTGAGCTTGGAGATGCGGTACAGCAAAAGAGATGACCCAAACTCCACCCTTAGAAGTTCAGGACTGCAGGGGAGCTCGATGCCACCAGAGCAGAGTATGTGCTCTGCTACAAATAAGCATTAATCATCATTGTCCTCAAGGTGTGTCATAGTTTTCAGCAAACATATTCCTTGGAGACGTCCACACAAGTAGAAGACCTTACATCCAACCCATAGCTAGCATGGGGCCCAAGGGAGAGGGCAAGCAAAAGGGTGCTGAAGCAGCAGCAAGAGGTGACTGATCTGTGCTCATGCTTTTCTCTGTGCAGTGAGAGACCATGACACTTCTTTTCATGCTGTATGTGAGCTGCCAGTAGGGTTTACTATCCCACATTTCAAATACTCTCCCATTGAGCTCCCTTCCTCAGGGATATCCCCTGCAGCACCAAACTCCTCATCTCCACATCTCCAAGTACAGCACCCAACTTTGTGTGGTTTTGAGTAACACTTCAAACACCATCAAAGCCATAACAACCATGAACACAGAAACCATTACGTGTTTCTGCCTCTGAACAGCTTCCACTTGATCACAACCCTGCATATGTACTAGGCCTTTTTGTTTTTAAGTTGCATTTTCTGGGCATGCATTTACAAGACAAGGCACTTCAGAGTAGGCATCTATTGACTTGTGGGAAGGTTAGGAAATAAGCTAAGGGGATAGCAGCGTATTTTTATTTGTCTTACTTCATCTACACCCTTTGATTACTTTTTTAGGGTGTTTAAGGATTGTATAAGATTGATAGAAACTTGAAATCTTTTCTGCACGTAAAACACATAACGCAGCTGCTGGAAAGGCAGTTTTCCTCCTATTACCCCATCCACACACTGCAACCTATTGCTGTGGAAAGTGCTTCCATGATCGTTCTTAACTCGTCTTTGCAAATAAGAATGTCAATTAGTGTCCGGTAAAATGATGATGTGTATGATTGTGAGGAAGAAAGCGAGAGGACAGCTGTCCCCTAGAAACTCAATTGAGATTACCTACTCATTAGTACCAGACCATCTAAACAGCCACCAGATGGTAACAACTTCCAGTCAATAATGTGACATGTTTTGCAATCATCAAATCCCTTCGCAAAAACAGGGCAGAACAAATCTTATCACCTGAGCACTTGGGCAAACTGGTAAAAAGAGCTGGAGAAGCCTGGCACCAGCTGTAGGCTGGGTTTGTCCGCACTTGTTCAGCCCAGTAGCGATGGGAGGGAGTTGGGTGAGCATGCACAGAGCTATATCAGGTTTGGGATGTTCAGACCTAATCAAGGACCTTGGAGCAATTCACATCCCACCCCTCTTATGCCATGGTAGCCTCCAGGGCAACACTGGCATAATGATGCTTTCTGTATTTTGCAGATAATTCTTAGGTCTGTGGGTGAATGCTATTACAGGCTGGATTTTGGTCATTTCACAGTAAACCTAGAGCTTCTCAACTTCAATAAAAGTGCTACAGATGCCTGTCCTTCCACTGAACGCAGATCTAGCCCTATCCAAGTAGCTGTATATTAGTAATTCCAACTGTAGGGAAGATCTGGACTAGGAAAGGCAACATCCAGCTTGTGCAAAGGTTTTCAAGTAAAATATGGTACTTGGTCTTACTCCTAGCTCCAGCATATTTCCCATCATTGTGAATTTCACACAGGTTGGCTGCTTTAAACTGTATATCCTCCCTTCCTGGTGTTCATAAGCAAACTGAAATGGATCACCTGAAAATGAATTGTTCAGAGCAAGCATTGTCTCTTTGAAAACCCTGTAATACTGAAAGTACATTTTTTTACAGTACTTTGAAATAAACAGAAGAGAAAGTTTCAGAAAAGCACCTGTGTCACATTTTGTTGGTTTGGAGTTTTTTTTCTCACCTCCTTTTATTCTAGGGCTAATTTCAGCCTTTCTACATCTCACCCACACATTTTTGGAGGTTCTGACTTCTGATTTCATTGAACTCTCTGCACTTGCAGAGCTAAAGCAAAGCCTGTTAAAGCCAGTAGAAAGATTTTCATCAGCTTCAAGGGGTTCTGGATCAGGATCTCAGTGCATAATCTTTATACAAATACAAATGGAGAGTTACTGTTGTAGGGCACAACAAGGTGAAGACCTCCATCAGACCTCCAAGTCCACTCAAGAAAGATTTCTTGGAGAAGGGCAAACATCAGCTCTGAAGTGGGTCATCCCACACTGAGCTGTGGGGCATCAAACTCAGATTACCACTGGGGTGAATGCAAGATGTCCTCCAGCAAAACCCAGGTCTCAGTTGTATAACTTGGTTAACTGTCAGCAGCAGTAGCACTATCTCCTAATCAACAAGTCCGTTGGACATGAGACTGAAAAACAGCCAGAACATTCTGTACATCTGAAAGATTCTTCATGCGCAAGAGCTTTGTAGAGAGCAAAATATAAATATGCATTGCAAATGTAAGAGGTAGCATGCAGTTCACTACAGACTCCAACAAAACACAAGTCTCAACTCCTGACATCCAATCACCCCATTAAAGAGACACTGTCACACTCCTTTGCACCACACTGGTCTATGGAAGCTGCAGCTGGGATCAGGACTGACCACTTGACACATAATTTTAAAAGGAAGAAGCAACCTTGTGCACCACGACCCAGGTACAAGCTCCAACTAGTGCCTTTAAGGCATAGGGGACCTCAGACAAGGTCTTCTACCATGCACAAAGTATTCTCAGATAAAGGCAGTTTCTACCTGCTGGACTATGGAGGGAGGGTCCTCTTTGCACTGCCTTTGCTTGCCCAAGAGGAAGTGCAGATGCCCATGGGAAGCCTTGAGGTGCTTTTCCCTTCCTTGCTGAAAACTTAAAAACCTTAAGGGTTGCAGGGAAAAAAGAAGTGGGGCTGCTTTCTGTAAAGTGCTTCTCAAAAAAACAAACTAAAAATCTGCATTATCCTAGAGCTCTCCTCCAAAAAGGACACGAGATCTCAGACAACCCATGAAAAGCAGGTAAAACTTTGCACACAGCAAGCCCATGAAGCTGCTGAAAAAAAAAAGTACAGACAAAATGGTCAGAGGGCAGAGCCTTAAGTCTCAACTGATCCCCTCCCACGTGTAGCTGGTTTTTAGCTTTACCCTTTAGAGCAAGCAAGTTTGGACCACTAAAGCTCAGGCTGTGTTTTGGGTCACACGGGCAAGCCAGGTCTAATCCTGGCCCCTGGGGAGTACAGCAGGGAGCCCTTCAGCTCTCCCTTGCAACACAAGTGGAGTTGCAACAGTCAAGACCCCTGCTTCATCCATGAAACAGTGTGTGTGCACCAAACCTTGCTTCAGCACCTTAAGTTAAGAAAAAAAGGCTGTAAGTACTCATCCTAGATGTCAAGAAGTTGCTTGACTTTGTACACAACAGGGTGCAAGCATCCAATTCACTGCTGGTGCAAGAGTGCGAGCCTGGATGGTGGAGATGGAAATTGCACATGCAAAGGAAACCTGAGGCAGAGTCACATACTAGCCCTGGGAAAGCCCAGGCCATGCCGGTGTCCCCTCTGCAGGCACTCAGCTCCAGCAGGATTGGGATTGTGCCCCATAGCTTCAGCTGCAGGTACGTCCACACCCATTGCAACACAAGGCAGTACTTATGCCAGCATAGCCCCATGAAGACTTGTACCTCCAGACTTCCACACAGCAAATGATTGCTAGCCAAGCAATAAACCTCTTTAAAAAGCCATAGAGCTTCACAAAATCCTTCTCTTAATAGATTATTTGCACCAGCCCTGCAGTTTCAGCAAGTGATATACTGCAATAAAACCCATTCTCATGCTATTTCAAAACTCCTCATCAACACTCGCCACTGCCCTGCTAGGGTTTTATTTGCCACATTACCCGAACAAGGAGGGTACGTTCCAGTTGCACAAAATGCAAACGGGGAGCCCTAGGCCATTTTACCACCCACGCAGTTAATTACACCTTCCACAGCCAGCAGAAGGTTGGGTGTAAAGGATCCAAGCCCTCCTGCAGCTAGCAGAGACATGAAGACTAGTTGGCACCAGGATGCACATCCCACCAGCACCCTGTGTCACAAGCTGGGAGAGACAGGAGTTAATTTTTACAGATTGGGTGTTCATAAGACTTAATGGAATTTCATTCCCACCCCCCAACTCCAAAACTCCCACAGACTCAAACTGTTTTTTTCTGCATGGGTTACTTTGACACAAACTTGGCACATGAAATAAAGTTTTTAAGCTTGTACTTCAACAAACTGAAGGTGCACAAAATTACTTCAGATTTCAATGAGAACCACTCAGATAGTTATAACCAGGTTTTGGGACCATTTATTCACCACATTCCTCTTCCCTTCCTGAGATGCTTCCAGATGAACTTATTTCTTTTACCGAGCCTACTAAGCCTAAAGGGAAAAGCAATGGCTGCCATAGAGAAAGAAAAATAAACATTGGCCTGCTACAAACCTATATTTATGGCGCTTCTAGGGTCTGGTTTCAGTGGTCAGTTCCCTTCCACTTGAATCTGCTTTCTCCAAGCCATTCATCTCCCAATCATTCATCTCAATCTCTGAAAAATTATGCTTTATTTGCGTTTTCTGTACAGAAATCTCATTCTAAAGGAAGGTCAAGATGCCCACACAATTTTCTTAAACATGAATGTGGAGGGTGCAGAAGAATTAAGAAAAATATAACCCTTTAAGTAAAAAAGAGCCTACTTTATGAGCTGCTAATTGAGAACTACATGGCTCTTGATACTGAAAATTTATTTCTAGTAGCGTGGGGGACGCAGGCATACAAAAGCCCTTGTCAGTTTGGTCTTTTAAAAAAAAAAAATAGTAATGCAGTTGCATTCCACGTACATAATATGACACCCAAGGAAAGGAAAAGACAATATGAAGTTATCCGGAACTTTTATCTTGGCTGCTTGTCACTACTTACTGAGGTTCATGTGTGCTTGTTGTCATCAGGCTTGTCCTCTCTGGCAGAGGCTTGGGGAGTGGTGAGAAGACATGATAGGAGAAAACATTGTCAGCTACCATAAGTCGATAATTGACTGACACAGCCACTTACTGAGCGTTAAATGCTCTTAGAAGAGTGTTCAAGGTAAATTGGGTTGCTTAGAGTAACCTAAACTGCAGGTTATTCACTAAGATTTCCCCATCCTCTCTGCCCCCAGCTGAGCTGAAACTCCAGCAGACAATGCTCCAACCCAATGGGTTGTCCCATGCCATGGACACACAAACTTGAGAGTTTTGGTGCAGCAAGAAAGGGGACAAACCCATCCATGTGGGAAGAGATCTGCAGGTCCCACCAACAGCTGGGGAGCTTCACTGTCCCCTGGGGCCTCCAACCCTCCCAGCCAGGAGGAAACCCAGATCCAGCACCCCAGTGCTGTCACTGCTTCCTCCAGGCGTCATGAATCTTCTCCCCAGCAGCAAACAACGTGTCCTGCCTGGGTTATTTAACAATCCACACACTTCTGATATAACTCAGCACCTGAATTCAGTGGAAAGATGCTGACCCACGGCCTGCCTTTGCATCAGCTCAGGGTCATTAATAGTGCAGACCTTGTTTGCCAGACAGACCTGCTGGAACTCAAAACTATTAGGATAGGTGGCTATTGTGGATTCACATGGTCATGCCCTAAAATCACAGGCTTTACCAACGCACCCTTTGATACAACTTCACTGGCCCCTGCCTCCAGGCACATTGCCTATCACCAGGCATTTTGGCTGATGGATCTAGACTGGCCACACAGGTATTTCCTAGAGCTGTAGTTCAGCACCCTAATTTTGAGGATCTCAAAAACATCTCAAGAGACAGTGAAGGGAAAAATATCATAGTCTTATGGACATCGGTGGGACATTTGACATCATGGTTTTACTCCTAGAGTTGGTCTCCCACAAAGACAAAACAAGCCAACTACTTTAAGGCCCCCAGACTTTATGCTTGACATAATTTTATTCCCAAACTTACTGGAAAAGTGACTCTTCCTGGGCTGGAAATAGGCACCATAGCCTTTGCCAAAACCACTTCCAAGGATTTGTACAAGCCGGCTCTCAGCACTGAAGGCAAGAGGACCCCACCACAGGCTACATCCATTGATACTGAAGTCAAGGAAAGTTTTGCCAGCATCAATCATTTTGGACTTCTCTTCATGACTTATTACTCAAATAATTTTCACCTCACATAGGCTCATGTTATTTTTTATTGGATGTCTAGAAATAGGCATTCATGTACTTGTTTAACCATCTAATTGCCAACGTTATCTCTTCAAATTTATGATTCACTTCAAGTGAGATCAACACTCAAAATATTACTTCAGCTCCTGCAGTTTCAGTTAGGCATCCAACTGAGTATGATCCAATTTGAGCAGAGCACTTGAAATACCCTACCTACTCATATTTTCAGTGTGTTAAAAATAATCTATAATAAGCATAAATCTAGAGATGGAATGAACTCAGATTTCAACACAATATTTTATGAGGCTATTTTTAAAAAAAAAATCTCTAAAAAAAAACTTGTTTCTTGGGGCAATTCCCCCAGCTCAGCATAGCACCAAGAAAAAGTAATTCATCCCAATCAGAGTTGGGACTTTGCCACAATGTCTTGAAATGAATCCAAATCTGTTCCCCGTTTTTTGGGAGGTGATAAAATATGAGTTTTTGCTCTGACTTGGCAGAGAAGAGGGGGCAGAGGTAGTGTTCAGATGCAGGTTTGCACCTCAATGCCCCCTTGAGAAAGATGAGGTGTTTTGTATGAGGAGCACTGGTCCTCGGCCACCACCAAGCTGCCTTGTGGACCACTCCCTGGGCTATAGTGTATACACTCATCCCACACATTAAAACACAAAAAGTAATGGTTTCTTAGACCTCTGGATATTTTACTTCATCTCAGTATCACTTTACAGCCACCATAAATCAAGCAGTCCCCCCCCTCTCCATCCCTAATATTTTATAAACTGCAGAAAGTTGGAGTATTTTTTGGCCCAACAGCCTACATATCCTATAATAAATGCCTCTCCTAATGTTGCTTTATTTTATCAATATTGCTAGACTTCTTAATGGGACTCTAAGCTCCTGACTAACAAAATATATTGTCTGTCATATTCTGTATTTATTTTTACTGCGAGGAACAATGATGCTCTATCATGACCAGCACAGGGTAACGGAGGTCAGAGCCCATTAATTGAAAAAACACATGGGCTGACCAGCCAGTCCCACACCCTGATGGATTACCAGCATCCAGCCCACAGCCACTGCTTTCTGGGGTTGTGACATACCCCTGCAAGAGGGGCTCAGGCAGGTGACACCCCATTTTTCCCTGGTGGGAAATAACACCTAAAGCATATTACACAGCATGTTATGGATGAGTTTTGGGGAAAAGCAAAAAAAAAAAAAAAATCTCCAGCCAGGGTAGTGCAAGGTTGGCTTGCCTTCAGGAAACGCCTGGTTGTATGCAGCAGCTGTGGTGCGAGTAGTACAACAAATTCACTTACTGAATGACAACAGCTTTATTGGCAAGCCAATTCAATTAAAGCCACTGCAACCAACAAAGTCGCAGGCAGCGCTCTCCGCATAACGAATATGGAATCATGCCTACGTTTCCCCAAGTGCCCTCAGCCCTCCCTGTCCCTCTGCATGAGAGGGAAAGGGATGAATGAATTAGGCTCAGATGATGGTAATTAATGGCTTGGCTGTCAGAGAGGCATTTTGTCGGCCTGGCGGTTGAAAGCTCCATATTACAGATAAAGTCCCAGCACTGCCCAGACAGGGCAACCCGCCTCCCGTAATGGTGGGAGCGACGCTGGTTTGCATTGATCAACGTTGTGCAGTATTGATAGGTAAATAATATGTTCATTTTTCATTTTCACAAAACATATCCTTCGGGCTACAGTTACAGGAGCTCTGACATGAGCTTATTAAGAAAAAAGTATCCTTAATGCTAGGCTATAAACAAAACAAATATTCTTATAAAATATACATAAGAATTCATATTAGCCTTTGGTAAAATAGATAAAACCTAGATTATTTTTTTTTT
>NW_010330718.1:25355-38219 GCF_000700745.2 Antrostomus carolinensis
GGGTGGACTGGATGATCTCCTGACGTCCCTTCCAGCCTCTACAATTCTGTGATTCTATGAACATTAGAACTTTGCTTTCTAAGGCAACATTTCATCTGAGACCTCCCCCACACACACATGCATGAGACAGATTTTCTACTGTTGATGAAACCACCCAGGTTTCATTATCTTCTGTAGCATGGTGAATAATTAAGTGGTCCCACCCAGCTAAAATTACAGGGGTACTACTTTCCCAAAAATTTTAGTAAGGGGAGAATCAAGCCCTAAGTCCTAAGCTCTTAAAATATCTTGCAAGGCTGCTCTCATTAACTCATTTATGAAAAAGGGAAAAAATATTTTAAAAAAAGAGTTCCGAAAGATTCTGGGCAAAACCCTGTGACGCCAAAGCCATGAGGAGTTTCAGCAATACAGCGGCGAAGGCATCACACCATCACCCAAATCTAAGCATCCGTGGCCACTCTGCAAACCAGAGAGAGTGCCCCATCTTGAGCAAGCCAGTTTTGCTCCTGGCTGGTGGTACCTGACCTCTAGCCTTCAGGACATTCCCCTTGCTGCAAAGAGGAATCAGATTCCACTAATTTTAATTTTTCTTTCCATGGAAAGAAGAAACCCTTTATAGATGCCTTCTTGCCTTCCTTTCCCCATCTTAATTTCCAAAGACCCAACTCTAGCTCAGAGGTGCGCAGAGTTAAATAGACCCCTAAACCCCACATCCCTTTTTAACACAGAGTGTTAAACAAATTGAATTCAAAGTAGCAACCAGGAAGCACAGAGTGTCTCTGAGCCTTTTTTTCCAAGTTTTGTGTTATGAAATAAAAATCTCCTTTTTTTGGAGCATGCCAGTGTAATTGCCTGGCTGCTTTCTGTGTCAAAGTGACCAATACTTTCTGCGCCTCTGGGAATGTAAAACTGAAGAAAACATCACTCATTTGGACATTCATTATGGGACTCGTTATTGTACATTAAACATTTGTATCCTTAAAATAATGGCCTCGCTATTACCAGCCACAAGATTTGCACTTCTCAGTTTAGTTCAAAGATGAAGGCACTGCTGGAGCTCCAGTGGGGTGACACCCAACTCTTAGAGGACCATACCACAGTGGAAAACATTTCTGGTTCGCTTGTGTCGAGAAAACATACACCTTTTTATTTCCAGACAGAACTTCTATATTCATTAAGCAGTAGACTAATGATACAATCCTTAATCACTCAAACAAGAACTGATGAGAACAGCTCAGGGTCTGCAGGAGCCAAGGATGATGTTTCAGTGGATAAGTTTTTATCTTACAATTCTTGCTGCTGGAGTTACTCAAAAGCTAAAGCGAAACACCCTGTAGCAGAGACAGAGATGCAAGGGGAGAGGAAGAGGTTGTCAAAACAATTTCAAGATACTCTTATGTTTCATCCAAGTCAACATTGAGCACCAGCCTCACCTTGGGCCACAACTAGGCCATGGTGAGACCACAGTGGATGAAGCCAGGCTGCTCTGGCTGGGTGTATAGCGGGATGGACATCTAACAGTGCAAAGTCACATCATCCTGGTAAGTGACTCATTGCTTGGGAGGTGCAACCCCTCAAGCAGCCTTGTGCAGGCTGCAACTGCCACCAGGCATTTTCAAACCAGTCCAGCCAGTTGTAACATGGGCTTGTCAAAAAATGACTAAAGCTGACCTTTGCTAGGATTTTCAAAGGTTTAGGGGTGGGAATAGACTAGGGCTGCCCTGCCTTCAAGTACAAGGTGATAAGATCTCACCGAGGAAGGAGGAGGGACCACAAAGACTAGTGGTGTTGGAGACAGACCCTTGTGTCCCAAGGAGACCTGGGCTGAGCTCAGCACCATGCAGACCCCAGACAGGCACCTAGTGGCATTGGATAAGCTTGCACCACTGCTTCTGTGAAGAGAAAAAAGGAAAAATGTGTCCCCTGGGCTGGGTCTACTGCCTGGAGCCAAACCCAGGGAGGGTGTGAGGGGAATAAAAGGACCTGGGACAAGAAGAGCTGGTCTGGCTTTGATGTGGGATCAGCATCTGCTGCACTTTCTTCTTTCATCCACCCCAGTTACAGGCAAGACCAGCTATGGGCTCCCTCAGCTCCAAATCCTCCTGCCCACTTCCCTCCAGCCCTATCCCCATCACATCACTTGCAGAACTGTGAAGGGAAGCCATTTTAATGGCAAATCCAGCAATTTGACATAATCTGGTCTCCAGTCACCACATTTGCTTTTGCAAGGTCCCCTGCTACTTCCTCAAGGTAAAGAGGAATTAACCCATCACAGTTGCATCCCTGACTCACCAGCAAAGGAAATGCTAGTAGTAGAACAAAAGACACTCATCAGAGAGGATGAATATTCCCTCCCTTTCACCACTTATAAGAGACACTGATGTCCCCAAGCGATATAGTTTGGTGATTTTTATTAATTTAGCAATGCTTAGGTACCTCCAATGAACTTCAAACCCCCAAGATAAACTTGCCAGAAACCTAAAGCCTTCCACCCATTGCAGCACTAAAATGCAGCTCTTCCCAAAAAATGTGAATTGTCAGGTAAGGGAAAGAAAAATATATTTCTGCTAGGATAATGGAGCAATCTTCTCACAATTAATACACCAGCACAGAGCATGCCTCCAGCTCTACAGGTATGTCTTCAAAACAGCACTACACAATCCTGCACACTCATCATACCCAATATATTTCTCTCTCACAGATGAAGGGCTAAGCTGACCCCACAGTACCAGGGAGTATAGAGGCTTTCCAAAAATCTAATGCACAACCCATGCTAAGCTTTTCCCTCTGGCCAACACTGGAGTAAGGTGGTATGATATAATGTATATTGCAAATGCCATACTGTTGGCACAACAAGATCCTCAAAACATGTATTCACAAAAATCTACATTCTCAAAGACAGGATTACTTTAAAGAACAGAAACAGAGAGCAGAGTAAGGCTACCACTCACCTGCCCCATGGAGAGCAGCTCCCCAGTGAACATCTGGTCCTCCCCATCAGGAACAACTCAAGGTAGTCACATAGACAAGCAAGTCAAGATGGGGTGCCACCTGAGGCTCAGCATAGCACACAAGTAAAGACAAATAGGAAACACAAGCCCCCCACCCACCACAGGAGCACAACCTGCTGCTTCTCCTTCCAAGCTCAGCTCCAGCCCCTTACCCCTGAACTTGCTGTTAGCCCGTGCTTTTATCAGCTACCTCAGAGACCTTTGTAATTAGGAACAGCTGGAGGAAAAGTGGGATGGGTGCCTCCACCTGTGGGTGATTAGTGGAGGAGGCAGCATGGCCACAGGTGAAGCCCATTCCCATTCCTGGCCAAGCAGCCTTGAATGCTTTCTGAGCAGCATAAGAGGGTTAGTGGGCCAGGTTTCTGAATTCTAAAGTATGTAACCTTGTCTCCTCCATCCTCTCTGTCCCCATGTGTTGCTGCCACTGCCTGAGGTCCCTGACTGGCTTCTGGCCCAGGTCCATCCCCTGGGGATGTCAGTAGAGCCTGTGACCTGCATGTGGCTCTGCCCACCTAGGTCAGACTCTACAAGACAATGCCCCATCTGTGAGGTCACATCAAGTTCTGGAATCACCCTTGGCTCATCCCCCACCATGGAGCAGCTCCAGTCTCACTATTGTTCTCCTAACAGAGGCAGCATGCTCCAGTGTCCCTCCTACCCCAGTTTCCCAATTAAAATGATCCAGGGGTTGTTGTGTTTTGGAGCATGACTCCTTTTTTCCTTCCTGATGAAGCTGATTGCATTTTCAACACAACGGTCCTTGTCATCCTACCAAGAAGAGACTCATGTATGATATCGATAAAGCTTTGCAAAGCACAGACTCGAGTCCAGTGGTGGGGAGGGCAAACCCTTTCAATCCAGAATTTACATTGTGTTCACCAAGGATTTATTTTTTTACACCACCAGCATTGATTTTTCTGATAAATCATCTGGCCATGTGTCGTAGGGACGTAGCCCAGTGCATGTGAACCAGTGTGTCAAAGTGAATGGCATACACAAACCAGTGGTGAGTTGGGAGCTGTGACCTGTCACAGACTCGCCGGGAGTCCCACGGCACAGTACTGCACATCACCACCCCACCTCTTGTGCAACCACCAGGTTTCAACAGCATCAGATTTCGGTGGAAGGTCACCGATAAGTCCTCATCACTCACCTCTTATTGAAAGAGATCTGCCCTGACTTCAATTAGGAAAAGGGAACAGCCTGTGTGGTTTCAGGAGGGCTTTGCTTCGTCTTCCCCTCTCTTGGCTCACAGCTTCCTCCCCCGTGCCCATCCACAGCCCACAGACCCAGCACGTAATTATGTATTAAGTAAACATCCTCTCGTCTTCTAAAAAAGAAAATACACAGTGTACGTATGGTTTCGTTGGAGCTTAAAGGGATTTGGGGTCCAGGACTCTAAAATTATTCATCTACAATGTTTGGAGGAAGGAATTTATAGGAGGCATTTGCTAAACTAAAACTCCCTGGCCTTTTAGCAACCCTGGGAAGAGAGGAGGAAAAAAGGGTAAAACAAAAGTCATGCTGAGGAAAAGTTAATTTTTTCCATTGGTTTCGTGTGTGTGCCAAATTATCCTTTAATGTAAAGCCTCCTGCACTTTTATTTAAACAATGTTGGTAATGAGGGACCAGCTCACCATGCTCAGCTCTCCACTGCTCTTCTCCTCAGGTTTGGCAGGGGGCTGGTTTCCAAGAGGCTGATGGTTAACCACCGCAGGCTGAGCATCCACAGGGCAGAGCCAAAATACCCCAGTCATTAACTATATAGGTTAATCATATTTACTGTGGCTCTGTTGTTCCAAGATTCTCAGACAAAGGCTAAATTCAAGAAAACTTAAAAAAGAAACAGATCTTCAGAACTGATTTATTGGTAATGCAATTAAGATGAGGGAGGGAATCTAATTACCAAGTACTCTCACTTCTCCCCCCCCAGCTGATTTAAAGAGGAAGCTCTCAGTGTAATAACTACTTTCGGGTTTACTTTACTTCTTAGCGTGGCAGTTGTTGAAACAGCTTCAGTGTTTTCTCAGCTGCATTTTTATGTCAATACTAAGAATGGGATGAAATGGTTCGTTCGGACATGTCAAAGGAGGGGAAAACAGAAAAAAAAAAAAAAGTGATTAAGGCACTAACATGAAAAAAAACACCCCCAAAATATTTCAGAGGAGCTAAAAATGCACCTGAGGCTGCAATGTGATTGAGGAGAGGCCAGAAGAACAGGTCATGCATGTGGCTGTCCCTCCGCTTCCCAGAAGCGCACGTAGGAAAGTGCTGATGGAGTGCCAGGACGGTTTGCCCTCGGGTCTATCCCATGCAGATACATAATTATGATAGGAACCAGTGGCACAAAACCTTGTGTTTAACCCAGCTCGGTGGTATGAGATCTTTAATCTGCAGCAGACGGGGTACAGGGAGGCACAGCCAGGCTTGGCTCTGGGTGGGCATAGCCATGCTATAAGCCCTGCATCAGCAGAGCTGGGGCTGCAGTGATGGATGCACATTAAATAGAAATAGAAACATGAATGCAAAGCATCTCTCGCATACAAGTGGCTGCTCAGCTGCAGACCCTCACAGCCACCCCAAACTCCCACAGCAAGGACCTCAACCCACACGGTGGCACGTCCACCCGTTGCAAAACTTCTTGCAATTCAGAGCAGTAGAGTGTGTGCATCTTTAATTACTACTTATTATTTATCTCTCCATGAGCCTTGGAGCTCTCAGTCTTGAAAGACTTAGACGCGTGTTACAAAGATATGTGGCACTTTTGTCGCTCTTGTTTTGTTATATTTCTTTTTCCAAGTATGGCAATACCTACGGAAGCGTGAGTTGATTCCCATCACTAATGCACCCCCTGCAGAGGGAGGAAGTGGGGGTTCACTGGTGGAGCAAAGGCATTGACCTCTTTGGAGATGGGGAGCATTTTTTGGGGGGTGGTAGGGAGAAAGGGAGGAAAGGTGCTGAGCAGAGGTACAGAGGGGGATGCAGGTGATTGCTAAATGTGCATCTCCGGCAGCCCAAACCCTTCCTCCCTCATCTGCCAGGTGAAGGCAGAGCAGGAGAGCCTGACACCACTTGCAGGGAAACAAAAAGGAGAAAGAGAAGAAAAAAAAAAAAGGCAAGAAGACACTTTAAAAGCATTCCCACAGCCCTTTGCCAATCCACCTAAATCCTGACCTGGAAGAAAACACCCCACCTTGTCCCAGGCTCCTGTGAGTCATGCCGAAACCTGCCAAGCAGTGTGGGGAGCAGGGCCCTGGCCATGGGGGCTGTTGGCCAGGGGAGAGGCACGTCCCAGCCAGGGCCATTGCCATAGATTGTCCCCTTCCCAGCTGCACCTCTGTGTCCAGGGAGGATCCACCTCTACCTTCTCACTGCAGTGTCAGAAACAAAATTAAGATTAAAAATGGAAAATGAAAAATCACATAGCATTGAGTATTTCCAGGAGACCCACTGCTCTTTCTCCTCCTTAATTCCACACCAGTGCAAGCCAAGTGGGGGTCAGTCTCTTGCTTTAACGAAGAAGAATATTAGCCCTTCTGAAGGCAAACTAGAAGTGACTGTGGTCTGCATTGAACAGCCCTGCTGCTCCAGCCTTGGGATCAGGGATAACCAGAGCAGGGAAGAAATCAGACCTTGCATCACCTTCATGACAAGGAGGTGTAAATGGGGGTGCAAGGAGAAGCACCTCTGGAGAGACATCTGGCCCCAAGCAGGATCCCCACCACGCTCCTCCGACAAAGCACGTGCCCCGAAACCTCCTCGCTGCAGCCGGACGTGCCCAGGAGCTCTCGCCCACCCGACCTGCTGCAGTCGGCGTGCAGCTGGGAGGGAGCACCCATAACTGGCTACAAGCCAGATGTTTGTGCTGCTGGCAAATCAATAATTCACTATTTCTCAATTTATTATCCCCAACCACTTCAAGCACAGATAGTGAATGCGCTCCAGCTTCATCCATCCCCATGGCAGCTCCTGAGGAGTTATCATCAAGCCAGACCAGGACTCATCTTTGGAGTGATAGCAAACCCAAAATTTGGCATCACTCCATCCTGGAGTAAATTCTCCCCACAGCCCTTCCAGAGCATCCCCAGTGACAGACCAGACCAGCTCCTGGGAGAGGCCAGTCCATCTGCTGGTGCTAATCCTGGGGCCTTTCTAGACTTTGGTGGTATAAGGGGTGAGTGTGAGACACGAACACATCACCTGCTCCCAAAAGCTGAGATTTTCCAAGGTTAAAGACAGAAGATGGATTGAGAGCATCAGGTTCCCAAATGCTGCAATCCAGGCACAAAAGGAGGCTGGGTTTTTTGTTTGGTGGGGTTTTGGGGTTTTTTTTTTGTTTGGTTTGGTTTGGTTTTTAAGCAAGGTGCTGTGTGATATTAAACACTATTTCCAAATGCTGCTAGAGTCACGCACAGGCACAGACCCGCATTTAATCTCCCAGGGAGCTTTTACAATCACTTTCATAACTTGCTCACCGTCGGGGTTTTGCTTTCCAACGCATCACCCCGTATCTCAGCCCGGCTGCAGGAGAGCGAATCTGGAGACGCAGAAATACGTTTGTTACTTTCAACGCCGTAATTGCAAACCACAAGGAAGAACATCCTTCCTCATTTCACAGCTAAAAAGCTACGAAACCACAACTGCCTTCCCGGCGGCGATAGCAGCCGGCCATGGAGGAGCAGGAGTGGGAGGATATCCCCTGTGCAGATGTTCGCCTCTGCCACCCACACCGTGGTTTCGCAGAGAGAAGCTGGGGGACCCGATAAAGCATCCGGGTCAGAAGGATTTACGAGGCTCCTATTCCTAAATCGAGGGGAGGGGAAGGTTTAGGGGGTGCACAGTGAGCTGGGAAATGGCGTGGAAAACACCAGCGTGGTGCCTGGCGAAGAGATTATTGCCAGGGTTCAGCCACGAGCTTTATATCGTCCTGATATATGCACTCCACCTTCGCACAAAGTTCACTTTGTAAATGACAAGTGAAATTCCCCATCTGCCTCCGCAGCCGGGTAATTTTCAGCCGTGTGTGTAAATATGATGCTCCTATGTGGATTCAGGAGGGGTGGGGGAAAACCACTCATAAAACTCTTCTTTTTATAGATATCTGCAGGAGGATTACCATGGTAAGGCCTGCTCTCTCAGAAAAAGTTGGTTTATTTGTTGGAGAGTTTTTTTAATAGGTGTTTAACACCATGTGCAACAAGTGAGGAGGTCCTCCTCATTGGTGCCCGGCTGGCACAGCCCCACACCAGCAATCAGCTGAGTGGCAGCCCCATAAATACTTCCAGCCTAACTAACCTATGGCCCCACACAGCTGCCTAGCCGGTCCACTAACCCTGTTACCTGCTAAATTTATGATTCCCAAACAAGATAAAAGAAGGATATACTGGATTTATTTTCTTTTTAAAAAAAAAAAAAAAAAAAAAACAAACAAACAAAAAAAACCAAACCTCAAAGCAAGGAGTCTGTATTTTGACCAGCCCAGTGCCTGACACCAGGCATTACCTACCACTATTTTATGGTCTTTGCTGGTCTCGTGCATCCATGCAGCTTTAAAAAGGAGCAATATTCCTTGTAAACAGTGGTTTGGAAACAAAAAAGTACTCAATTGCCAGAAAGGGGGTAGAGAGGCAGCCTTAGGATGAGAAACAGGTTGCAATACACGGCTCAGACCCAGTCCAAGCTCAGCCATTAGGGTCCAGCTGGAGACCAGGGTTTTCCTCAATTGATTAACTCAACCTTGGGAAAACCCCATTATTCCATGCCCCAAACCCCAGGGAGCAGCTGTGGCATGGGAGCAGAGCCCAACCCCAAAGTCAGGCTGTAGGGCTGGGTCTGGAGCCTACAGCCCCCATCCCATCCCGGTTTTCGTCTCTGTAATTGGAGAGATGCTCTACAACTCCAAAAAATAAAAATCATCTAATCCCCGAGTTTCCAATGAACGTATTTACCTGGTCTCCCTATTTTACTCAACCCTTGACCTCCGTGCATTATATAGGAGAGCTGTATAATGCCTGCCTGAAAAGCAATCTTTCAGGGTAGGGGTTTTGTTTTGTTTTATTTTCTGTGTTTGAAAAGACAATTCCAGCCTCCCAATGGCTCTGGCACGCAGGCGGCTCAACCAGGCCTTTTGTCTTTAAGGATATGAATTAAGGGTACTGCATTTTCTTTGCTTTTTCAAACAAGTCTTGACCTTTCAACCCTAAAGCTGGATGGAGAGCGGACAAAACACTCGGAGGCTCTCTCCCTTTTATCCCAGCTGTCCCCACCTTGTGTGCCAAGTCCTTCTCCTGGCTCAAGACCAACCTCCAGCGTCTGACAAACAGCGAGGGCAAAGGCAAGGGCAGTGATTCCACTGTCTTCCAACTTCATAGGGGAGGGAAAAAAAGAAAAAAAATTAAAAGGCTCCAGGAAACAAGGAATGGCCAGAAAGTGATATGGTGAAGCCCATAATTGCTCCTGGTGATACAGCAGATACAGTGAAGCCTCTAATTGCTCCTGGTGTGAATAAGTACATCGAACAAAGCACCCCAAAGCCCCATGGTCCTTTTGCCAGACTATGTTTTCTATAACCCACAACGCTCTCACTGCTTTCTATAACCCACAAGCATCATGGCAGCCCTGCCGCCTCCCAGAAGGGGATGCAATGCCAAGGACGGGGAGCGGGTTGCCCAGAAAAACCCCAAAACTCAGGTGGGGTTCCAACCAAGCGCTTCTTGGCCCACAGAGCGCCAGTGTCATCGCCAAGCCACCGGCTAGAGATGTGCAAGGACCCAGCCAGCCACTCTGGAGATTAAACACTTAAATAAAATAAACCCCAGGGCAGGTTCAGACCCCATTTTACACCCTCAGAAACCCACCACAATGCTGCTGGCTTTAGCTATGGTTTCCCCATCTGAATCCGGTGCAAATACATGTTCTCCTGCCCACAATAAGCTGCTACTTCTTCTTTTAACACCCAAACCACCACTCAGTATCCTCAGCTCTGCCTTCAGCAGCTTCTTCATGGCCTGACTTTTTTTTTTTTTTTTAAGTACACAGCACAAGAAACCACACACAGGCCAACTTCAGAGATATTCCCACTAGAAAAATTAAATACTCATAATGCTTTTTTAAAGTGAATTGGGCCCCTTAATTTGCATCTTATAATAAGGATGTTATCGTACTGGTTTATGGCTCAGCTCTTTAGTTTCTATCTCTCAGGGGCTAGATTTCCCCTCATGAGTTCAATAGATGTCTGTGAACTAATGTAATTTTTTAAAACGCTTTTCTTCTGTATTAACATTACAACCTTTATGAGTTAAAGGTTTTACTTGCTGAAGTGTGGGGTGTGTTGGCATTCGAAAGCCAGGCACCATACTTGCCAGCGCGGCCGGGGAGGATATGGCAACCTGGGGTTAACCCTGGGCAGTGGGTTGAAACCTTCCTCACCTCCTCACACCGAGCCAAGCTCTCTCCGGTGTACTCCGTCTCTTACATTTAGCTTAATTATAAAACATTGTCATTCAAATATTAAAATAATGTTTAATACACAGAAGGGAATAAGCTAGTCCAGAAAAATGCATAATTTCCCTGTGCCTGCCCTGCTAGTCGCACAAAATGAGCTCTTTTCTTCCCCCTCCCTTTTCTCCTGACTGCCTCTTACAGCAATGCTGGGAATATGCTTCCACGAGCCCTTAAAAAGCATTGAAAAGCCAGGGAGGCTTTCCCCATCCCCACACTTTCCAAAGGAGCCCATCCTCTGTTCCCCTCACCCTCAGGAGGTGGAGTGGGGCTGAGGTGAGATTTGTCCTCCCATCCCCTTCCAACCCCACATCCATATGAGGGCACTGGGGTCTTCAGGAGAGGAAAACAGCAATGACTTGACTAAATCCCAGAGGACGTTTTTAAACTTGCCCGAATTAGGGCCCAGGGGCAGATACTCGGCATTTCAAAACTCCCAGTCTCCGAGGTGCTCAAACACGCCACAGGTAGGAGCGATGTTGAAAATGCCAGCCCCTGCTTTCATATATCCCAGGATCATTCATCACCTCCACACCTTATTTTATATTGCCAGGCTCTACTTTAAATAACCTTTTTTTTTTTTTTCCTCCTCCCCTTTAATCACTACAGCTGCAGAAGGTGCTATCTCTTCAGTATGGGAGAGAGGAGAAGGGAAAAAAGAAAAAACAAAGAGAAAAAGGGGGATTTTAGGCAGCAAAAAGCCAACAGGAGCAGCCAGGTACAAAGCAGCTCCCAAAGGGAAGTTGTTCCCCAATGCCTCTGAATGGAAAAGTCAAACCCCAGGGGAGCGTGCTGGGGAGGTGGCAGGGAGGAGGTCTGTTGGGAGGAGAAAAATAAAGAAAATAAGTTTTATTCATACTGGAGATAGAGGTGCTGTTTGGGGAGAGCAGGGCAGGCAGAGCCCACACTGCCCACTAACAGAGGCTTTTCTGGAGATGAGCAGTGGGACAAGGGCTGCCAGAGGACAACCTTGGCCCGTGGGGAAGGGGACCGAAGTGTCATAGCCACCAGGATCTGCTTGCCAATGCAGGGCTGTAAGAGTAGGTCAGGGAAAGGACAGACACATAAAGAAAAAAGAAATAATAAAGGTTTATTTAGGGCTCTGTCCTCTACTCCCTCCCTGCCCAACGTGTCCCAGGTTTGCAAGGGCACAGCTATTTAAAGAGTCTGATCTGGCATCCCTATAGGCACCATGAGTTCTGCTACAGACACTCAAGAAGCAAGTTCACTGCCCCATTTTCTGCTGCCTGCAGGCGTGCTTCACAGGAGGCCGTTGGCCCCCAACACCTTCACCCAACCTCTTGCTATGGGTGGGGTGCAGACCCAGAGAAACCCAACTGAAAGGGTTAAGCAGCCTGGGGATGCTCTGCCCATGCGCTTACCACCTGGAGCAGCTTCACTCACAACTGGGAAGCATTAGAGGTTTAGCATGACCTGGTGCAGGTGGTACAGCTTGTAGCTGCAGGCTCTTTGATGCATTGGTCTGGACAAGCTCTGAGGATCTTCTGCCAGCCCACAGGGACAACCCCGCAAGAGGCCACCACTTGCCAAGGGGACCCTGTCGCTGGGGCCAGGCCCCTCATCAGCTCCTTGGGGTCAGGCAGGGTCTTATTGCTCCATCTAGACCTCCTCATGGAGGAAAAACTCATCTTGCCTGGGCATTTGAGGAGGTTAATTTTAGCATCAACCATGCTGGGGGAAGAGGGAAGGTTCAAAAGTATTGCCTTTTTCATTCTGTTTAAATTTTAAGATGTTGTAAAAGGTGAAAATAACTTGAAAAGGCAGTAGCCCCAATTTATTAATAGCAAGTATTTATTAGCCTCCTTGATTTACAGTATGTTTCTGAAAGTCATCAGTCCATCACATTCTTCAGCACGGGGGCTGAGTTGTTTTTCTTGGTCAACACAATATGGAATATAGATCTGAATATTAGAAGCCAAATACAACCTTCATTTTTGCATGCACTTAGCCCACCAACGGGAGGCCGGTAAATGAATCCTGTATAGCCCTTAGACACATGCATTTGCAGACATTGGAGGAGAGGTGGGAGCTTCTGTACATTGCCACTGGAAACGCGGAGGGTCATGGAAATCGCCAGGGAAGAGCCATCAGGGTTAGAGCAACCTCAGAAATCATCACGGCGCGCACACCCCAGCCACCAAAAAAGGTGGAAATCGTGATCTTGCTTCTGGGTTTTGACATGAAAAGCTATCTGTCCATCTGTCCATCCACCCACCCATCCATCTCAACGCAGTATTTGACCGATGCTTACACAGCAAATGGCACAGACACCTCCAGTCACCCATTATCATCCCTAATTCCAGACTTCTTTTTTTTTGTCTTGTCCCCCCCC
>NW_010330718.1:38277-43538 GCF_000700745.2 Antrostomus carolinensis
CCCGCCCCCTCACTGTGAGGTTCTGCCTGTCCAGCTGTCTGTCCACACCACCTCTGCCCATCACCACAGCACACAAACGCCTGCCCACCGGAGCTGTGGCCGAGCCAGCGCTTCCTGGGGATCACATCGTGCTCATTACGGGAGGCCAGACGAAATTAAATTGGGGCCCACTGGTTCTGCCATCTGAACTTCATCACTGCTAAAGACGCAATAAAAGTAATAGCAACAGTGAACAAGCCTCTACCAGATGTGTAACTCTATCCAGTGAGATTAAGGAATAAGAGTCTTATTTGGGGTTTTTATTTTTTGTTGCATTCCCTCCCCCCAATTCCATCTTTCCTTGGGAATAATTGATTATTTGGACCTCTGTAGAAGAATGTTAAGAGGGTGACTCCCAGGGGGAGAGGAGATTCAGGGGATGTTGGGATGAAAGGCTAGCAAGGTTTTATCAACTCGAAGCAGATAAAACATTCAACTGGATGATGATGCCTAATCACACCTGAAATGAGAAAAACTTGGGGGGAAGCAGAGAATTAAAAAAGGAGTAAATGAGGCACCACTCTCATCCGGGGGGGGTTGTTCAGCTTGCTCCTTGATAATGATTTATAGTGGGATCACATCAAATATCACACCAGAACAGAGAGCCCTGGAAAGGCAGCTACATCCAGCAGGTCCTCCACTTCACCAGCAAAAATCTGCAGGTCAAGGCTCACCCCTGGGTTTTGCCGGCACCCAGACAGCTCAAACACACACAACAACAGAAGTGAGATGCAAAACAAAAGTACCAGGTAAACAGCATATTTGGGAAAATAACCTTCAGAAGGATGGTGCTGCCTTCCGCCTTCCCCCAGGATTTGCAGTAGCGTTGCTGCCCACCAACACCGTGATGCTTCCAAGCCTGACACTGCCACTGGTCCCACGGGTCACTTAGTGGGACCTGACACGAAGCTGGGGTTGAAATGAAACATTGGGGGGTTTAGGAGTGTCGTTTGAAATCTTGTTCATGGGTTTTTAGATCTGTTTTCAGATACTTTCTGAAGAGACAGTGACATCTCGCCTGGTAAAAGCCCACATCCCAAATGCATCGCAAATCCAAAAGATGTATTATTTTGAAAGCAAAATTTAAGTTAGACTTCACAAAAGACTTGACCTTTGCTGCATTTTAGTGTCATGAAAGTGTGCTTAGAAATAAAATGAAGCACAGCCAAGTCAAATTGCCTTCAAGTTTGAAAGCAACTTTTTAAACCCAAAAAATCAAAGCTAAGCTAGCTAATTCCCATGTATCTTGCTCATCTCAGCCCCATGGACTGGGAAGGAAAGAGCTCTTCTTTCATTTATTAAAAACTCCAAAACTTTTAGGAGCTTGTTTGTTTGTTTTTATACAGACCAAGTGTACTTTGTTTTTTAACTCTGATATACAGACTGACACATTGAGAATGTGCTTAAATACAAAATCCCTAGGAATATTGCCCCTCTTGCAGTGAAAACAGAGAAACCTCCAGCTTTGAGACTAACAGTTTTCCAGCTCTCCCCTTACAGGAAACCCTCAGCTCCTGTTAATTGGCAGAAACTCGTTAAGCCACTGTAACACGATCGCTGGCTATCCTCCACGCACCCAGATACAGCAAAGGGCTTTGCAGCAGCCAAGTCCTGGCCAGACAAAAAAAGGATCCTAACAATAGCCCTAATTAAAGCATGCAGCAGCCCAGGTCACACAAGGCAGTGGAAACCCCTCATAGCTCTACCAAAATCTTGTGCTGAGGCAGCCCTGTTGCTTTGCAAGAGCCACATGGACCCTGTGAGCAGGATCAGGCCCTGCAACTGGGGAGAGGAGCCCCCAGTGCAGCCCTAACACTTACAAGAAGTTCTCAGCACAGTCATTACATGTATTGGCAACTGTAAGGCAACACGTAAATTCTGCAAATGTTTTAAAGTCCTAAGAGTTCAGGAAGGGCTTAAGACCTGTATTAAAAAAAAAAATATACACTTTAGGGACTATTTCACTTTACCTTCAACACTTCACAAAAGGACAGGGATGACCAAGCCCCTCTGCGGTTGGCAGGGCACATTGAGCTGTTACTGCTTTGTTATTTTCTGCTTTTCCTGGGAGAATCACCTGCCTTGGGCCAGCTGCTGGAGGAGAAAGCCACAGCCAGAGAAAGCAAAGCACACCGCGCTTTGTTTTACCAGGCAGAGCTGACCAGCTATCCCAGAAGCTATCCATGAAGTGAGCTTTACCTGGACTCAGAGAAAGTAAGAGCAAAGACACCCCAGAGCTAATCAACACCCTGGAAAACCCTTATAAAGCAGCTTCCCAGCTGCCCTTAATATTTTATTTTATAAGCATTACACGCCTGCTGTAGATATGTACCAGGTGATCCTTGGTTTGCAATTTGGAGGAGAGAGCAGAGCAGCCCCCTTTGCCATTAATGAACTCCCTTAGCTCTGATCTGATGCAGCTGCCTGGTGCAGAGATACCCCAGGGCAGGAGTGGGGATGCCAGCAGCTAAATGGGAGCTGCTAACTCCTTACCAACGGTGTGTTTGCAATTGATAGAATCATAGAATCATAGAATGGTTTGGATTGGAAGGGACATTAAAGATCATCTAGTTCCAACCCCCCTGCCATCAGCAGGGACACCTTCCACTAGACCAGGTTGCTCAAAGCCTCAGCCAGCCTGGCCTTAAACACTTCCAGGGAGGGGGCATCCACAGCTTCTCTGGGCAACCTGTTCCAGTGTCTCACCACCCTCACAGTGAAGAACTTCTTCCTAATATCCAATCTAAACCTTCCCTCTTCCAGTTTAGAGCCATTTCCCCTTGTTCTGTCATTAACTGATAGGACGCTTAATGCAACAGGAGTCACCCTTCCAAGGTTCAAAAAAACCTTTATAAGTAGACATAGAGGTGGTAGCACAGGCTGGGATAGGAAAAACCTTTAAAAATATCCTCTCATGATAAAAAAAGCTTAGGGCGTGTGCAGACTATTGGGTAATTGGACCTCAAAAACCAAATTGCCTTAAAAGAAGCAGCAATAGCTCCCTTCAGGTCAACCCATGCACCAAGTTCCCCTGGGCTACTGGCTTGATCCTACAGCCGTGTGTGGAGGTGCTTCTGCCACCCGTGCTGGCCCCCTCACCGAGCTTTAAGGTACAAAAGCATCTGTGCTTGTGCTATGCCCTGGCCAACGTGAGAACTACAGCTTGGGTTTTTAAAAAAAAACAAGAGAGCAACCACCACCCACTGAAAAGGCAACATCGTTTTCCCTATGGCCATTGCACCAGGAGAGAGTGAGACTGGGTAACTGGCTCGATGAATAAAACCAGAAGTGAGATTGGGGCTAATACAAGAAGCGAATACATCAGCTGGCCCCTGCCCCACGACTCGGCTCTGTCCCACTGCGACCGGCAGCGGGTGTCCTGGCAGCCTGACACGGCCGACCAGCGACTCTGCTCACTATCCAGCTGGTTTCTTTCACCAAATAAGGTCCATTCCCGCTCGCCGGCACAGGCATGAGTAGCTACAGCCTATAAATCCCATCGGAGACGGAACACAAGCATACACTTAACCCATCTTCTCTTCAGCAAAGCGCTTGGGCCCCAAACAAGCAAACTCCTTGGGCGGGCGCTGAGATCTGAGCAAGGGAGGAGTGTCACTGCCAAGGGGGAAAGCTGTGGAAGGGCTGGGGTGCTCGGTGGGAGACACCAGGACACCAATCTGGTAGCAACTTCTCCTGGTACCCCAAGTCGGGGCAGGGCTCTGCATTCCCTGGTACTGACAGCATCTCCATAGCAAGGCTATTATCACTCCTCCCAAAACCTGCTGCCTGGCCTGGCTTCTCCTTGGACAGACACTAAGGGACGCTACGGATCTCACCAGCCCCAAAAGTACACAGTTTAACAGCAGAAATGTAATACAACATCTGGCATTCATCAAGAGGAGGCGGGCGATGGAGGAGAGCTGGGAGACCCCCCACTTCAGCGTCACCGAATGCCAACAGGGGTTCGCATGGACTTGGGGTGCCAACGCCTGGTCTAGCTCTGCAGGAAATGCCTGCCCACCGGGGCCGTGCAGCCCCTCGTGCAACACCAGCCCAGGCTTTCTCTTTGTAAACTCAACACTTGGTTTTCTGCAGATGATACGGGAATACAAAGTCATACCAGCCGCCTGGCCCTTGTTAGCATTAAAAATTAAAGACAGAGCAAACAAAACCTAAAGCTCCAACATTTATTATGGCAATTTCCCACCCACCCACAGACCTACACTGCGTTTTGTTTTATTTTTAATTCGTCACATCAGATGCGCCTTTCAAGAAATGGCACGTCACGGAGATAACTAATAGGCCAGATTGTCCATGAGAGCAAGACAAGTCTTTTGCAGGGAAAGGAACCGGTCAAAGCCATCGATAAGCCCTTAACCTTGGTGGGTGCGTTTGTGGTTTGTTTGTTCATTTGTTTTTAGAAAATAAAAAAAAAAAAGAAACACAAAAAAACCCCAATCCCAAAGAAGTGTTGTACTCTGTTACAAAATATAAATACGATAGTCTTGCAGGCAGGAGGAGCCCGGGGAGCGCTGCCTTCGGTGGGTGACTTCGCAGGCTCTCCCGGGAACACGGCAAGCCAACAGGACAGAGGCCACTTCCAGACGCCGAGACGCCGCCAGCCACTCGCCCCAGCTTCACCTCCTTTCAGAATTTAAGTGCTCTTGAACTTCCATCCGAAAACTGCCAGACGTCCGGGGCTCCCTGGGCACTGCGCCAGCTGGGGGGGTACGCCGAACCTACAGAGAGCATGGGGACAGAGGAGAGAACAGGTGTGACATGGCCCACGGTGCGAGTTATGCTCTTATTTAACTTTTTTTTTTTTTTGTCTGTCTTTTTTTTTCTTTAACAACTAGGACACCCAACTGTTCCAAAGGGATACGGCATGACGGAGCCCTTCCTCCTCTCAGGCCACACTCACATCCGGCATCGCTCGGCACCGCGCAGGAACCAGAGGGATCATTTAGGAGGAAAAACCTCTGGGTTTTACTGAGAAACCCGCACTGTGCCAGGAGCTCTGTTTGGTCAAAGACCGAGCCAACCTGTCTGAAAATTTCCTCTATTCTTTCCCAAAACCTTGGGAGCTTCCCCCAGCACCCAGGTGCGTGTGGGTGCAGAAGACTCTCTTAAAGCCATCAATACTGTTAACACACCAGGCAGCGGGTGGTTCATGGAGGACTTTCCCCAACTCATTACACCTCAGATATCACCCGGCATGCACG
>NW_010330718.1:43549-46591 GCF_000700745.2 Antrostomus carolinensis
GCAAAGCTTCAGCTGCCCCAGCCTGTGTCCAGCGAAGCGTGTGGGTGACTCACTATCGACTCCAGCAGCTAAGGGTGGGGCACCGGGACAGTAAATGTCCCCGGCTTTGCTCACACAGAGAACATGAGTGGCTGCAAGCCCCTGCTCGAGGCCCGTCACCGAGCACCGTGCTACCCCCAACTGCAGGCAGCAGCGGTGGCGAGGCCGGCACATTGTCAGCTCACCCCTCAAAATCCACCTCCGCATCCCAACTGGGGAACCAGTTTCTATGGAAATGGCTTCATTAATACTTAAGAGAGTGGTTGAAGGGCTATGCACGAGCTGCCACCAAGACTAAGCAGCTACCAAGCCAGATCTTCACTGGGTGTAAACTGGAGTGGCTTCTCCAATGTCAAGAGACAGGGAGGGCTCATTGCTGCTGATGTCTGAGCCCGACATGTTTCAGGCTGACACTAAAGCAGGTTGAGACTTTCAAGAGAGCCAAGAGCACCGCAGCCATCCCAGCCACAAGCTGTACCAGCACAACAACCATATGTCCGGCCAAGGGGCACAAGACCCAGGGGGTCCCCCGCACCTCCTGCCCCTCAGCAGGGAGGAGACCCCGCGCCTGGATCCCTCCAGCTCCTCTGAAACCAGCAGCCGAGGATCTGGGCTTCAGGAGCAGCAGCTCTCCAGCAACTCCAGTAAAGATCCCACTGGGCAATATCACTCTCCTAATCAATACCACGATTTGCCCATGCATCCGCCAAAAATGGGTTTCAACCTTTATAGGAGGGAAACAAAAAAAAAAGGAGGGAGGGAGCTAAAAAAGCAGCTGGTATCTCTTTTCTGTTTTGTATAAACTCTGCACTTTGATAAACCCCAAAACTGTATCTCATCAGATACGTCAAAGCCTCCTGAATGTCAAGCAAAGACACTGTATCACTTATTCCTGTATTTATCTCAGCCCTTGGAAACATAATAAATATGAAACATCTGTAGCCTAAATCCTGGATTCAGCCCATTCATTACATTAATCATTCAATTTGGAAGAGATTAAATACTAACAGCAAAGGGGTCTGTGCCATAAAAACCTGTTCCTCCTCCAAAGTTGATGGGGTTTGAGATTTTAACAATAGAGACACTGTTACCCAGATATTGTTCTTATTTATAGACACATCTTTTTGCACAGAGAGAAAGAGGAAAGTTTCTAAGGAGCGCAGGTCACGCATGTGTGGGATGCCACAGCAGCTCAAGAGCACACGATGGGGCCTTAGACATCCATGCCCCAACCCAACAAACTTCAATAGGTTTATCACACCATTAGCTCATTGTCACTGGCAAAAAACCATCACGTTTGGTGTTGAGGTTACAGCACATTGTCGTTCACAAGCTACGCACTCGCCGGCCAGCTCAGACAACCTCTCCTACAGCAGGAGCTGCTTCTCCTGAAGCTCCTCCAAACCACTGCCCCAGCCCCGGATGTGTGGTCACAGGGCGATGCAGTGCCCGGGGGCTCATTTAGCTCTCTGAACCCTGTAAATCAAACGCATCGCTATGTAATTTAGGAAAAAAAAAAAAATGTTGTATGCTTTCCACCTGTTAAATCTTGTAGCAGTGCATGGAGCCCAGAGCTGCCTAGAGATGCCTGTATATAGAGCTCTATACAGATACCTGTATATAGGATCACGTCATATGTCAAACATAGTATAGAGAAAGGTAGTGGAACGACAACTGCCATAAGACAGACACGGGGTACAGCGCTCTGAAAGGCAGCCAGGCTACACTCGACTCTGGGCAGACCACCTAACACAAGTCCTCTAGACAACATCTCAACTGCGGAGCAAACAACCAGCAATAACACTAGTGAGAGGGAGGGAGAGATGCGACCCTGTGCGGACATTTCATGGCACAGGATCACAAGTCGTGTCATCAGGGCAGCCCCAAAGGGCTCTGTGCATCCCTGCGTACAACAGCACTCCTGGGCACGGTCACCACGTCCATCCCCATCACCCCAAGCCCACCACGCCGGGGCTGGACCCTGCCTCCCCTGCTCTGTGCTAGGGGTCCCTCTGGCAGCACCCAAATCCACACAGCTCTGACTCCAGCACAGCATCCACCTCGGCAACAGCCCGGGGCTACCAGCCCAGCGAAGGGGAGTGCAGTTTGGGGGTGCTTTTCCAGCCCCCCCTGCATGCTCATCTCACTAGCCCAGAAAATGCAATCTCCATCTCCTGTCCTGGGATTAAAACACAGCCTTTTTTTTTTCTTTCTCTCTCTCTTAGAAAAGGAATACAATTTTTCTGTAGATTTTTTTTTTTTTTGTCTTTTTTTTAAATCCCAAACTTCTCCTTCAGAAGGCGCTGGGCAAAATACAGGCAACAAACGATGCCATCACAAGAAGACAACAGAACAACTGGAAGGTTTTACAGAAATCAAAAAAAGGAAAAGAAAAAAAAGTATTAAATCCATTACATTTGGAACAGCAAGAGACAGTATCACAGCGGTACGTGCTTTAATAAAGTAAAGAGATGCTGCAACATGCAGTATTTGTCAAACTGACAACATATACAGACCCCTAAGGTGGGGACGGGAGGGACCTGGACTGGAGTCCGGATTTTAAAGACAATGCACATAAAATGTTTCATAAACCTGCAATTCCCACGGGAAAAAAAAAAAAAAGCAAAAAAAAAAGCAAAAAAAAAAAAGCTCCCAGGAGAAGGGAGGGGAGCTCCCAGCTCCCAGCTCCAGCCTCCAGCCAAGAGCAGTGCTGAGCTTGGGGCTGCGGTCGCTGCGATCCCGGAGCCGCGGCGCGTACCCCCCCCAAGAGAAATCAGCTCCTGCTCACGCGCCCGCAAAAAAAACACTCCACAGCCCCAAAACCAGCCAGGGATGGGAGAGTCTTGGGGGGGTTGTAGAGCTTTTGTTTTTGTGCTCACCTCTTCTGCCAAAGCATTGTCAAACTGGGGAGGGAAGTGCCTGTCGCAGACCAAGGCTGCTAAATGAAAGCCAGAGGTGCCGCCGGTTATGAGGGTGGGGGTCACAGGTTAGTCCTCAGCTAAA
>NW_010330718.1:46644-51070 GCF_000700745.2 Antrostomus carolinensis
TGTGAATGCTTTCCAGTGGCCGGAAAGCTAACTCCTTAGCCCAAAAATCCTCTTCCTTGGCTTATTTAAAGACAAGCTGGGCAGTGAGCGCTCCTTGGGGTTAGGAGCACGCACCCCAAAACACCCCTGCGCGGGACCTTCTCCTACAGCCTGCTGCTGGAAGTCATCTACAGCGTGTGTCAAATGAGGACACGAGAAGCTGACACTGTGTACTTTAAGGTTTTTTTTTTATTTTTTCAATAAAGGGACAAAATGGGTGTATGAACAGGATAATGCAGACAACTGCCAAAAAAACACAGACAGTGGTTTTTCCAATAGAACTTAACAAAGACCAGAAACAAATACAATAAAAAGCCAGGTTGTAATGACCTTTGGTCATCCAAATAAAAAAAAAAAAAAAACAAAAACCAAAAAACTAAAAATCCCCCCCCCAAAAAAAAACCCCAAAGAAAAATAAAAGATCAAATTAAGTGCCTCTGTTTTGAACAGAGCACATAAGCAATAATAAATAGTGACTCCCATAGTAAAAGATAAAATTTCAAGTTACGACAAACAGCTTTCATTACAGGAATAGAAAAGGCCAATAACAAAATATTCTGCATTGCCATTTACAAAAAAGTATTGACTCAAGCGGGCTTTCTCTTTAATATGCTTTGCATATGAAATTCTTTCCAATCTAAATATAAAGCACCATTTAGTTTTTGGCAATGAAAAAAACTGCAAAACGGTTTTTTCTTTTTTTTTTGTTTCTTTTTTTTGTTGTTTTTTTTTAGCTTTTTTTTTTCTTTCTTTCTTTCTTTCTTTTACTGCATATGAAGTTAAGATGCTGGAATGTCGGGTGATAGAAGGAAAGGGACATAAAGCACACTACATAACAAACCAACGTTATTAGCTTGCAGTACTGCATACAGTATGGCAGCAGGAAAAAAGAACGAAAAAAGATATGTACACCCCTCTGTGACGGCCAGCAGCGTGACATCTCAACAGTTTCCCCCCAAAGAGCCATTATATGGCCTCGGATCTGTACAATGTCACACTTTTTTTGTCTTTTTGTCTTTTTTCTTTTTTTTGAAACATACAAATAATTTGCACTATATTATCCTGCCAAATTAAAAAAATATACTGTGGCAGCCTGTGGTTTTTTTTTTTTTTTCCACTACCAAAAAAGGTACATCGATACCTTTTAAGAGAACAAGCAACAGTTAAAAATACAAGCTTCAATATAAATACTATAGTGCCTACACTAGATGAACATTTAATTCAAATACCATTCTAGAAATACAGAAAAAAGAGACCATAAATGTGTTTTAGCATAGGAATCAACATGAGTGTGCATTTTCCTATATTTAAGTACTATATAATCTTAAACCTTTCCCCAATGCATGTTTTTATACAACCTGAAGAGCTGTGTATATCCAAGGCATAGAATTTCCACTACCATTTTAAAATGAATAACAAGTCTTGTACACCACCAAGACGATGAACCCTAAAATACAGTTTCCCCCTAAACATAATGAAGTGTTGTGGTTTTTTTTTCTTTTTTTTCCTTAAAAAAATTTTCTTAACATTTATATTTAAAAAAGTTTTTTTTTTTTTGTACAAAAAAATCCTTGCACTGTAGGAGCGAAAGCAATCATTCATTTTATGTGAGTGTAGAGTCTGTTTCCATTCACAGCGCTGTAATGTCGCGTCCGAGAAGATAAGCTCATTAGTCAAGTAAATGGCTGGCAAAGTTTGGTTTTTTTGTGTGGTTTTTTTTTTTTTTATGCTCATCAATGAGATCATGTTTGATTTTTTTTTTATTATTATTTTTTTTTTCAGCATTCTTGCAACTTTTCCCTTAAAGTATAGACCTGTAAACTGGGAAAATTGTACAGTGCACTTAATTGTCCTATCTGAGCAGTCTTATTTTATACTCAACCTCTGTACCTTCGATTAAAGAAAAGATACAGACATCACAGGCAGAGTCAAGTGCTATTTGAACACCAACTGGGGCGGGTGCTAGCTTAACAAAACAAGGAATCCTCTTCCACGTCAACACAAATAGCACACAGAGTATGGGGGGGAAAAAAAAAAAAAAGGACAAATTTTAGGGAGCACAGACAGAAACTGCTACTCTTTTGCTTTTTTTTTTTCCTCTTTTTAAAATTCTGTTACTTCTTCTGAGCGTCACATTAAAGGCAAGTCTTAATAGTTCATAGTTAATCATCACTGTGTTGATATTAGCTTATACACCTGTTCTAGTTTTAAATGGCAAACAGTACCACATTGTGCTAATAAATCACAATTTTTATTTTTTTTTTTGCTCCTCTATCCATTACACTCAGTAAAATATTATTGCCAGTCTTACTTTATTTTATTTTTTATATGGTATACACAAGGTCTTGAAGTTTATAATTTGATTGTCAGCTTGACAACCAAGTGGCTCCAGATTTATTTGTTTTGGTGCCAGAATCAATAAAAGATATTATTAAAAGTAAATATCTTCGTAAAACGGATTTCCTTACTTGTGTATTTAATGGCGATGAAGGGCCTCTGCGAGTTTCACATTCTATTTAATCATCGTTGGGGCAGGAGGGGCATAAAAGTTTGGGGCGGGGAAGGATGGGAAAGGGGATTGGGAGAAGGTCCTATTCGTTTTAAGCTCTCTCCAGGAGCGAAGCGGGTTTTTAGACTGGTATGATCAGTTCGGTTTTAAAAATAATAATAATAATAATAATAATAAAGGGCAGGGAAGAATGATGATTAACTAGGACTGAGCAGGTCATTTCTTTCTCTTCCTTAGTTTTCTCTTTCCTCTTCGTTCTTAGGTAGCCGGCGTTGTAAGAGACACGAGACGGACTCACACGCTCGGTGGGAGAGGCTCAGCACCGCGACTGACGTGGAGACGAGCTACGCGTGGAGGACGAGCAGAAAGGAGCCATCGGCATCGGCCGCGACAGATCCAAGGCACTCAGATTATTTTTGTGTGTGTGTGTGTGTGTGTGTGTGTGTGTGTGTCTGTGTTTAGGTAGCCGGCGTTGTAAGAGACACGAGACGGACTCACACGCTCGGTGGGAGAGGCTCAGCACCGCGACTGACGTGGAGACGAGCTACGCGTGGAGGACGAGCAGAAAGGAGCCATCGGCATCGGCCGCGACAGATCCAAGGCACTCAGATTATTTTTGTGTGTGTGTGTGTGTGTGTGTGTGTGTGTGTGTCTGTGTGTGTTTCACACATAACGCTAATAGAAATCTACCTCTTTCTGACTGGTGGCAGTTGGTTACTTTCCAATTAAAGGCCTTTTTTGTTTGTTCTTTTTTTCCTAATAGGTACTCTTTCTCCAATCGGTGGCTTTATTCTTTTAAGACAGCAATCTAGCTAATGCAACGCTTCTTCGGTGCTATCAGTCCTGTCCGTAGAGGGTTACCCAAAGCATGTTTTCCTTCGCACATCACAAAACAAAACTGTACATGATATGTATTACAGGACGTATGCAGCATGGTCGGTTTTGTTTGCTCTCGGGTTTGGTTTTGTTTCGCTTTTCTCTTTCTCTTTTTCTTTTTTTTTTTCTCCTCTTTTTTCCTCTTTTTTTTTTTTTTTTTTTTTTTTTCCGAACGGAACTGGAAACAGCGACGTGTTTGCTCAGCAACTAATCAGGGACAATTTTAAAACAGCCATAACATACCATACATGCTGTCTAATCAAAAAAAAAAAAAAAAAAAAAAAAAAAAAAACAAAACAAAAACAAAACAAAAAAAAAAACCCCAACATACACAACATGTAAATTATTGCACAAGAGAAAGGCTCAAAGTTTGCGTAAAATGCAATAGTATTGCCCCGATACAGATCATGCATTCAAACGGTGAGAACAAAAAGAAAATAAACAGGGTGTGCTGGTGACAAGCACTTTCCGAATATCCTTAGCTTCCATGATTTCCATCACAAGGGACTAGAAAACCTCTACAGGGATGGGGGAACCGGGATGGGGATGGGGTGGATGGGGAGGGGTACGAATATACCTCTATTCAGTTTTTATCTCGTTATTCAAGACTCGATCACTGTGCCATTTTTTCATGTGTTTCTCCAGGGTACTGTACACGCTAAAAGGCATCTTACAAATCTCGCATTTGTAAACGTCCTTTCCCACCTGCCCGTGTGTTTTCATGTGCCGGGTGAGCTTGCTACTCTGGGCGCAGGCGTAGTTGCAAAGCTCACACTTATACGGCCTCTCGCCCGTGTGGCTCCGTCTGTGGACGGTGAGATTACTACAGTTCTTGAAGACCTTCCCACAGTACTCACAAGTGTCGCTGCGTCTGCCCTCTTTTGAGCTGGGCCTGCCAGGGCCCGGGCCACTAATATGGGGGGTGCTCCCTCCGCTTCCCGTGCCGCTGCGGCCTGAGATCCCTCCGTCCAGCTCGCCCGGCGGCGTGGAGAAGCGCAGGCT
>NW_010330719.1:0-9266 GCF_000700745.2 Antrostomus carolinensis
GCCATGAGTGGATTGAGAGCAGCTCTGAAGAGAAAGACGTGGGAGTGGTGGTGGATGAGAAGCTGAACATGAGCTGGCAATGTGTGCTTGCAGCCCAGAAGACCAACCATATCCTGGGCTACATCAAGAGAAGCGTGTCCAGCAGGTCGAGGGAGGTGATTCTCCTCCTCTACTCCACTCTTGCAAGGCCTCACCTGGAGTACTGTGTCCAGTTCTGGAGCCCCCAACATAAGAAAGACATGGGCCAGTTAGAACAAGTCCAGAAGAGGGCCACGAGGATGATCCAAGGGCTGGAGCACCTCTCCTATGAAGACAGGCTGAGAGAGTTGGGGCTGTTCATCCTGGAAAAGAGAAGGCTCTGGGGAGATCTTATAGCAGCCTTCCAGTACCTGAAGGGGCCTACAAGAAAGCTGGGAAAGGACATCTTACAAAGGCAGGCAGTGATAGAACAAGAGGTAATGGCTTTAAGCTGAAAGAGGGTAGGTTTAGATTAGATATTAGGAATAAATTCTTTCCTGTGAGGGTGGTCAGATACTGGAACAGGTTGCCCAAGGAAGTTGTGGATGCCCCCTCCCTGGAAGTGTCCAAGGCCAGGCTGGATGAGGCTTTGAGCAACCTGGTCTAGTGGAAAGTGTCCCTGCTGATGGCAGGGGGGTTGGAACTAGATGATCTTTAAGATCCCTTCCACCCCAACCATTCTATGATTCTATATGTACGTATTTATTTCAGATAAGTTAGTTACTTACAATCTGGATAGATCATGAACATCATGAACATAATTTTAGAGTTCAGTGGAAAATTCACCAAAAAATGCTTAAATCTTAATGGAAATCTACCATATTCCAACAGCTAATGATGAATAACATTATCAAAGAGATTTCTGAAAAATATGTATTTTTATCTACATGTATATATGTATATATCTTTATATATAAGAATATACATATAAGTTTTTACATGTATTTAAAGTTAATTAAATTGTATTTTCTATTCAAATAACTTATATTTCCCTTACTGTCAATCATGTTGCCATATCTGATAAGAAGAAATTTAAATCTGGACATTGTAAAGTTTCATAGACTCAAACTGGAAAAAATAAATAAATAAATAAATAAAAAATAGGGGTCTACATTTTTTATGGTTTATTCATAGGTGTCATTTAACATTCAAATCTGTCAGCTCTTCTCATGGAAATGTTACCTGTTGTAAGTTTGGTAGGTGTCTCAGTGTGGCTTTTCCATAAATTATATAAACAGAAGATTAATTTTATGAAGATATTTAAAATTTTTGAGAAAAAAAAGGTTATTTGGCCCAGTAAAACTTTACCCTTTTGTATTAGGTCTGGCTGAGACGGAGCTAATTTTCCCCATAGCAGCCCTCATAGCTCTGTGTTTTGTATTGACAGCTAGAAAGGTGTTGATAACACACCAGAGTTTTGGCTACTGCTGAGCAGTGCTCACACAGTATCAAGGCTGTCTCTCCAACATTCCTCCCCAAGCTGGCTGGCAGTGAGGAAGATCTTGGGAGGTGACATAGTCAGGACAGCTGAGCCAAACTGACCAAAGGGATATTCCATACCATACGGCATCTGCTCAGAAATAAAAGCTAGGAGAACAGAGTGGGATACAAAAAAAAGGATACAAAACTGGGAGGAGTGGCTAATACACCAGAAAACTGGGCTGTTATTCAATGAGACCTGGACAGGCTAGAGAGCTAGGTGGAAAGTAATCTAATGAAGTTCAACAAAGGCAAGTGTAAAGTCCTGCACCTAGGGAGGAATAACCCCATCCACCTGTACAGATGAGGGGTTGACCTGCTGGAAAGCAGCTCTGCAGAGAACCTAGGGAGGAATAACCCCATCCACCTGTACAGATGAGGGGTTGACCTGCTGGAAAGCAGCTCTGCAGAGAACGACCTGGGGAAGTCCTGGTGGAGAGCAGGTTGTCCATGAGCCCTCATGGTCAAGAAGGTCAATGGTATCCTGGGATGCATTAGGAAGACTGTCACCAGCAGGTAGAGGGGAGTTATCCTCCCTCTCTACTCTGCCCTAGTGAGGCCATATCTCGAGTACTGCGACCAGTTCTGGGCTCCCGAGTTCAAGACAAGGAACTACTGGCAAGAGTCCAGCTAAGAGTTACAAAGTTGATTAGGGGACTGGAGCATGTCTCTTATGAAGAAAGGTTGAGAGACCTGAGTCTGTTTAGCCTGGAGAAGACTGAGAGGGGATCTTATCAATGCTTATAAATATCTAAAGGACAAGTGTCAAGAGAATAGGCCCAGAATATTTTCAGTGGTGCCCAGCAACAGGATGAGTGGCAATGGGCACAAACTGGAACAGAGGAAGTTCCATCTGAACATGAGGAAAAGAGGTTGTGTAGTCTCCTTCACTGGAGATATTCAAAACTCACCTAGATGCAGTCCTGTGCAACCTGTTCTAGGTGAACCTGCTTTGGCAGGGGAGTTGGACTAGGTAATCTCTAGAGGTCCTTTCCAACCCCTACCATTCTCTGATTCTGTGTATGAAGGTTTGTATGTGTGTGCTTGTATTTATGCACATGGGTAAAAACATTGAGTAGTACAAATCTCTCAAAATTGATTAACCTAAAATGTTTGAGAAACTATTTATAGTGATCCAAAAAGCGTTATTGGCAATGAAGAGAAATGAAACTTTTGAAGTACGGAATATTACAAAATCAGTTTATTTACATAGCATAAATACTCATTTTCAGACCGTGGTATTAAAACAAGCAAACATGTTCAGCCTTAATTGGTGATTGCACTGTAGTATGTTTTACACATTGTTCTTTTAATTTTTAACAAAATCAGATATCTTAACTTTCAGTATTACCTTAAAAGAATGGGAGATAAAATCTCTCTTATTTCAAATACACAACGATATGATAACCAATCTGCAGAAACAGTGTTGTTTTGTTCCAGAGTATTAGACATTTTTGAACATACTTGTTTTCATCTTTGTATAATCAATGAAACTAGAAATTGGAAAAAACAATTCAACCTTTTTTCCTGCCGATGAAAGACACAATATTCTGATGTCTTGCCTCATCTCATTAAAATTATCTCAGAGGGGACTTCCACTCTGACCAATAAGTTATTACTGAGCTTTTGGCCCTCCAGAGGCCAAAAGTGCAGATGAGTGTTTTCTCAAGATAGAATATCAAGAATATTTTTGGAGATAAATATTTATCCAGCAGTATCCTACTCTAATCTTTCATAAGTAGCTGCTGATCACTCTCTCTTAGGCCTTCCTCTCAAACACACAGACAGATTGTTTTGAAATGCAATAACACATCATACACATCAGCTTTTTTTGGCCTGAGATCTGCTGAGAATTGGATGATCTTTGGAAGTTTCCCAGCCACTTGTTTGTGATCTCATGACTACAAGCAGCAATTTTTCCTGTGGGGGATCTGGAGACAGAATGTTTATTTGCAGTAACACAAAGAACAATAATTTTAAGTTGAAAAAAATAGAAGTATACCAGATTCTTTGCTCAAATCAAGATCAAATCTACTTTTAAACCTAAACAAGCAATTTGTTCTACATGGCAAAGCATTAGAGGAGAGGGAACTGCTGACAGAAAGATTTGATTGGCTTAGCTAAAACTGAAGCAAATTTTGGAGTGATTTGTTTTCTTGAGGTTAACCAAACTAGTTTGACATCATATTTTAAAAAATTTACACATGGACTTTTTTTTTTTTTAATCATTGAAAATATTTGGCCAATAAATCTCATCCACCCATCCAGTGATATAATTTACACCCTTTGAAGTGACACACTGTTTTACTTTATAATAGGTTATTGTCTAAAAGATTGTGTAGATTTTTTTCCTTTTTTATATTTCTGCCTAAATTTGATTTTTGGAGTTCTTACTTGGCATCTTATCATTAACAGTTCTAAAGAGCAAGCAGGCACTACTAAACATGTCTGCATTTTATTTATGATTTTTTTTTTTTTAATTTCAAAATGTTGTTGAAATTTTAAAGTAACAGGCAGTTAAACCACCTTTTTTCATAGGTGCATCTAACTACAAATTATATAAAAATATCTTTATTCTTGTACTTCATAATATTCTAAAGAGGAAGTGAATTTAAGTGTATTTATTTATTTATTTATTTTTTCCCCATGAAAGAAAGGCCTTTTTTCAGCAGCTAGCAAGCAAGCACCAACATCACAATTCCTATTTGAAAATTTCAGGCCACCTCTAATTTTTTTGATCCCAGCTTCCAGCTAATTCATAAAATCATAGAATGTTGTGAGTTGGAAGGGACCCACAAGGATCATGAGTCTAACTCCTGTCCCCTGCATAGGACAATCTTAAGATTTTGAGGGCATTGTCCAAATGCTTCTTGAATATTGTCAGGCTTGGTTCCATGACTGCTTCCCTGAGGAGCCTGTTCCATTGCTCCACCACCCTCTGGGTGAAGAAACTTTTCCTAATGGCCAACCTAAGCCTCCCCTGACACATCATCCTGCCATTTCCCCTGTTCCTATCACTGGTGGCCAGAAAGAAGAGATCAGCACCTGCCCCTCCTCTTCCCCTTGTGAGGAAGTTATAGACCAGTATGAGATCTCTCAGCCTCCTCTTCTCCAGACTGAACAAACCAAGTTATTTCAGTCTCTCCTCATACAGCTTCTCCTCTAAACCCTTCACCAATTTAGTGGCCCTCCTCTGGACACTCTCTAGTAGCTTTCTATCCTTTTTATACTGTGGCACTCAAGACTGCATACAGTACTCAAGGTGAGACCACACCAGTGCAGAGTAGAGTGGGACAATCACCTCCCTCAACCAGCTCGCAGTGCAGTGCTAGATGCACCCCAGGACACGGTTGGCCCTCTTGAGTGCCAGGACACGCTGTTGGCTCATGTTCAACTTACCATTAACCAGAACCACCAGGTGCCTCTCTACACGGCTGGTCTCCAGCCTCTTGTTCCCCCTAGTTCCTTAGTTATTGGCAATTATGTAGTTAACTATGTGGTAGGAGAACTCACCTTGAGTGCTTGTTCAGTTTTGGGCCCCTCACTGTAAGAAGAACATTGAGTTGCTGGAGCATGTCCAAAGAAGGGCAATGAAGCTGGTGAAGGGTCTAGAGCACATGTCTTATAAGGAGCAGCTGAGGGAACTGGAGTTGTTTAACCTGGTCAAAAAGACCAAGGGGAGATTTTATCACTCTCTACAACTACTTGAAAGGAGGTTGTGGAAAGGTGGAGGTCAGTCTGTTCAACCAAGTAGGAAGTGCTAAGACAAGAAGTAATGGCCTCAAGTTGTGCCAGGGGAAGTTTAGATTGGTTATTAGGAAGAATTTATTTACTGAAAGGGTTATCAGGCATTGGAATGGATTGCCCAGGGCAGTGGTGGAATCCCCATCCTTGGAGGTATAGTGGTGTAGACATAGTGCTTAGGGACATGGTTTAGTCTAGGACTTGTTAGTATTAGGTTAATGATTTGACTGGATGATCTTAAAGGTATCTTTTGAAATAGTTATTAGGTGCAGAAAAGGTTCTTTGGCCATTTTTATTTATTAATCTAGCTAAATGAGTAGTTCAGCTGAGGGCAAGGTATTCACCAGAACGCATGCATTGCCCCTCATGACCATTAGCCAAGAATTTGTGTTCCATTGACACCTTGTGAGCAAAATTTTCACCTCGTAGTGTGATTTTGTATTGTTCCTTATTTTTCAAACTTTTCTGGATCCATGGTGTCCCTGACAATAAAAGAGTGAGGTAGGTACCTTTCAAAAGTATGTTTAAAACCTTTTAAAAGATGCATGCACCTGTGTGTGTAAAATAATGCTGGTAATATGGCAGAGATCACAGTAGTTGACAGAGTGTACCCATTTGTAAAATGCCTAATTAATTTACTAAGATTACTTATTTTTTCTTTCTATTTTCTGTTTCCTTTATGGTTGAAAAATTGCAATGATGGATAATAACTTTCTCTTGTTCTCAATTTCTCCTCTGTTCCCTTTCTTTGTGCATAATCAGAGTGTAGCACTTTTAATAAATCAAGGCACTACCAGAGTGAATTATTTCTAATTTTTTTTGGTGCTTTTTCTATTCTGCAGAGAAAGCAGATGGCTGGCAGTTACAGTCCTGTGGTATGCTTTTGGCTATTCACTGGTGCAGGAGAGAGAAAGAAGGAGGAAAGTACTAGCAGCCAGGCTCCCTCAAGCAAAAAGCGCTTCCAGGAGGGTGAGTCACAGCACCTGGGGGAGGCAAGCAGAGTGTTCATCATCTTTCTCATTTATTACCTGAGAGACGCTGATGGCAGATGGAGTGAGAGAACATAGCTCTCCTGTAGGGCTAGATAAGGTAGCAAGATCATTGATTGCTATGTACAAAAGCACAATAAAGACTCCAGTGGAAAAACCGCCTGGAATCAAAATAAGGAAATGAATACAACAACAATAGCAACAATAAGAACAATAACAGTAATAAACAACCAGCCATCACAGACCTGTGCAACTTCAACATTTCTGCTCTTTTGTCTAGTAATAGAATGATGTGTCAATTCTTACACACAAAATGTTTCTGAAATATATTTTATGGTCTAAACTGTCTGTTATCTTTAGATTAAAATACACCACTCACTCCCCCACCACAACTTTAATTTTGCCCTCCCATTAGATCCCAGTGTAGAAAAACAGGTGTTCAACAATATGTGGCATATGGAATTTCTACTCTTTGGCCTTAATTTACTTCTGTTCTCTTCTTTTCCTTTCTGTTTTTTTTTTTTTCTTTTTCTTTTTCTCTTTCTTTTTTTCTGTATTCTTTTTTCTTTTTCTCTTTCTCTTTCTTTTTACTCTTGCAATATCAATACTGCAATAAATGAGTTGAATGGAAATAAGTAATACCATAACAAAAGCAAAATACGAAGACGAGATGCCTATGTGGAAGCTATATGAGACTTTAGAAGGGATAACCTTTTCCTTCAGAATCAGGAAATATGGAGTAACGCATATTGGACTAAAATAGGTTTTGTCTCTTGACTCTCTGTGGCTAGTCAGCTCAAAAGGCTTTATTCAGTGTTAACATTGAGCGTGTGGATGCTCTTTTACAACTTTTTTATCTTGAGAGAAAAGATGTATGCATGTAAGGGAAAATAAACATTTTGGGAAGCCCACTGGTACACCCAGAACAAGGAGAATCTTTATTAATATGTTAAGTATGATACTTCATCCCCTGTTGATAATTTTTCCCCTGTACCAGAGTAAAACTTGTACAAGGAAAGGAAACATGAAATTATGCTTACGTAGATAAAGTATTCACACTCTGGAGGGGTAAAATAAGTTGCAATTTTAGAGGAATGTTTCAATTTAACTTTGTATCAATGCTAAGCACATCTATGTAACAACTTAAATGTTGCATGTTTCTGAAGACTATGAAATGAGTCTGCAGAACTTGAAAGAATGGAATTAGTTAAGGATGTTAAGCAATATTCCATTTGTTGGCCTACATTTCAGCACTTCTGTAATTGTTTAAAGAACAAAACCAACCTATTCTGTCTAGCCTGCAAGTTCTTTTGCCTAGTTTGAAACTACAAAAGATGAATATTTTGAAAGTTCAAAGTAAATCAGACAAACTGCTTTCAGCTTGTAGGGTAGCAAAAATGTAACATGTTTCTGCTTTAATTTACACATTCATTATGTTACTTCTTTGAAGTTATTTTGGGAGGAATATGCTAGCAGCCTTCACTGGAGCATACTCAATTTCATGTATGCATGCATGTGTGTTTGTGTGTATTTGTTCAGGAAAAAATGTTGTATATTGTTTAAAATAAAGTTGTCTTCATTTGGCAAACTGATTGTTTCACACAGTTCTGTGGAATTTGCTATTGAATTGTAGTGAGATTGGTCATCACTACCCCAGTGTCCCCAAAGTGTCCCACTGCAGTATTTCACTATAGCTGGCACCAAGGATGCTACATTAATTCTGACTTTAGTTTGTAAGCCCCTTTCCTCTTTGGCATTGTTGCTGATTCCAGACTGGTGGAATGATAAGATAATAAATTAAACATGCCTGTATTTACTTTCTGGTGTTAGAGCTTGCGTTATTAAACTATCTCACATCCCTCTACTGGGAAGCCACATCAAAACCACGTGATGTTAACAGTTCCTGTGCAATATCAACCCCCCAAAGCATGCCCAAGCACTATCTAGGGAGTGCTAGTTGGCCTTGAACAAACTATTGTAAGTGTGGCAGCCATTTAACAACACAGTTGGCTGTTTTCCAGTGCCTTGAGATGGTCCCTGCCCCAGTTAAATAAACCAGTATAGGTGTAACCTGTATGTAATCCTCGTCCCAGGGGTTCAGCTGGCTGTGGTACAAGGCCTTGGCTTTTTTAGAGCACAGCTGTGCAACCTTGGCTTAGATTTCTGAGAAAACTGCTGAGTTGTGGGAAAGAGACATGAGAAAGTAAATAAACAACAGCCATTCAAGGTAAGAAATATAAAATTTTTGAGAGAGAGAAGAACGTTGAGACTGGATTATTAGCAGCTCAAGGATTCAGGAGGAAAGACACTGGCATGAAAAAGTATAAAATCCTAAGGAAAAAAATAAAAAAATATGGGGAACTGGAAAATATCAACTCAGCAGAAGTAAAAGGAATAGCACAGTTCAAAAAGTAACAGTAGCTAACTCTTACTCGTCTGTTTGATGAGTACCTGGCCAGCAAAGATTTATTACGTGCTTTACCATGGGTGGTGAACATATTAATGCTGAACCTGTTAATCCCCATTATCTATCATGGGTGATAGTCAATAAATAATTGTTTTGGTCTTTAAAATTTCATATGTCCTACTTGAAAGGCCTTTCAGTTCACAGTAAATGTTGTCCAAACAAAGTAACTCAGAAAGGCAAGATTGTAAGAATACACAAAAAGACAAATAACCAATTTGTTGATAATCACTGAAAAACAATCTCTTTCTCTCTAACAAATATTTTTGTCCTGTTTAAAAAACAAACAAACAAACAAATAGTATAGAATAAAATAAAGCAGATATCCTATATTCAAAGATTATCAGTGTGGTTTTAATGAATTTAAATCTATGGCTCTGATCTTGTGGAGAAACTGATTTTACATTACTATCTGATGGTAAAAGATTTATTGCAAGATTAGGATTATGTTAGAATAGCATTAATTGGACTGTAGCACTAGAAAAAATGTAATTTGTTAACCTGACTTCAGTTAGGGTTTCTCTTTTTGAGTGGCTAACATGCCAGAAGGCTGTGTTGCCATCCAGAGAGAC
>NW_010330720.1:0-4859 GCF_000700745.2 Antrostomus carolinensis
AAATAAAATAAAATAAAATTAAAACCCCCAACATTTTGATTGTCTAGTGCTCTGGAATAATTTTTGTGTTCATTTAAGAGAAGCTCATAATCTGCCCAGCATTCAGGATGAGGGTTCCCTTTCCACCTTTCTGTTCTGCCTTTATGACTTTTAATGCTTCATTCCTCTTACTTCTGACACACAAAAGAGTCAATGGAGCTGCAGAGGAGTATCAGTTTTTGCGGTGGCTTTCAGATGTGTCCAAGTACCCAACGGAGAGTATATTAAGGAGATTATTCAATTATTGCTTAAATTGGAGTCTTCTTTTGCAGCCTACTGTGATCTTAGAATCTCCATGCCTTAAATAAAATAAAATAAAAAAATCCTATAAAAAAGTATTTTATTTGTAAGTATAATAATAGGGGGGAAAGTAGTTCACCCCCAGAAAGCTATTTTAAAACCCTTTGTAAAGTATGTGAATTACAGGTTATTCACAACCTGATTACATTTCACTACATTCAGCAGTAGTTGGCTTTCTTCTGACACTCTGGGGTTTCTAAAAATGTCCTCTTCTATTTTCAGATAAGGAGGCTGAATTTCTATAATCAATCTTTTTCCCGTGATACTTTCAGAAAGCAAGAAGCGACTGCATACAGATGAGTCAACTTTTAGATGTTTATTTGGAGGGACTCTCGGTCGGGGTTTATAACCACCTTGCCCAGCAGCTCCCTGAGGAGAAGGCACATCAAAACCAAGCTGTGACCTCCAATGGAGAGATAAATCCACATCAAGGTGGATTTTAGAGCTGTAGAACTCCCTCCCAACAGGGAAGTGATGCAGGGCTGCAGAGCCCGGTCAGGCTCCCAGCCTTGAAGCTAGGCTGCCTCTTTTGGGGAGAAACAAAGGAATTTAGCTGTCCAGAAAATAGAAGCAGACGCCTTTGAGACAAAAAAAAGCTGTGGTAGTAATATTATTGTGGGCGTACAGATGCTTTTCATTCTCAGGGTTTTGAGGATCTCAGTGAGATGAATGAGTGCTCAGGGTTTTGACTTGGCTTGTTTATCCTTCTCAAAAGAATACAGAGAGGAAAGAAAAAAAGAAAGAAAGAAAAAAAAGAGCCCCTCCAACACTAACTGCCACTTTAGTTTAGGCTAGACATTCTTTGAAGTATTTGTCCAGATATCTTGATTTTATTAAATGTGGCTACTGATTTCCAGAGGCTGATTAATGACTATTTCTTTTGTAAGGTCTTCTTTTAAAGCAAACATGTCAAATCTTAAACCCCACTTCACAGTGAAGCTATTAAACAAATGCGTAAGTACTTCATTTTACCAGGAGCAACAACTGGTATCCATAAGGTAAAACCCAGATGGCAATTCAAGTATGAGGCCAAAATGAGCACAAAAGCTTTTCCTAACAGGATTTTTATTTTAAAATTTCAGTTTTAAAATAACATTTTAAAAATTATAACTAACAGACAAGCATTTCTGTTCAGAAAAAAATCCATAGTCAAAAATAACCACTGTTAAAGACAGTTAAGATTAATCACCACCTCTTTTTCAATTCAGTTTTGATGCTGATTTCCCAATTTGCTGATCTCCCCCCTAAACATTTGGCACCATGTTGCATAGTGCTATACAGAGTGGCAAAGCAAGACTCTCAGGACCTGAAGCATATCCTGGTCTTGCAGGTGGATGCCATCACTCCTGCCAGCAGACTGTCCTGCATCATCAGCCCTGCTCCTGTTTGCCTGTTTGTGCTCTCAGGGCACCCACAAAACGAGAGGCTGAAGTGGGTATTTAAACCTTCTTCTGACAGAGTGAATGACAGATCCTACCAAAAAAACCCCACATCCTCCTGTGGTTATTCTTTCTGTCTCTCTTCTCTCTAAAACCTACAAGAGATTTTAAAATTTCAGGTCACTACGGAAAAGGTTTAGATACTCTTTTGCATTTCTGCTACAATAAATCCTCTGTATAGTGTTGAATTGTAAAAGAAAGGACCTTTCCCCCTTTTACTCTGGATGTTGCAGAAGAAGAAAGGAGAAAAGAAGAAAAATAAACCCATGGTGTTTCTGTTATTTTGCTTATCCAGACCCTGCCAACCAGACAGACCCAGACTATCAAAGCTTTTACCTTTTTTTTTCCCTTTATTATTTTTTTTCTTCCCTGCTAGAAACTACCAGCTTCTTAAAAGCATTTGACCTGAAGAGAAGATACATTTCTGTCAGCTTATTGAATGGTATCTACAGAGTCCAGCCAGAATAAGTTGAACAACCAGAATGTGAGTGAAGAAATGAGTGCGGCAGGGGAGGGAAGGAGGAGAGCAGGCAGCGCTGGAGTAAGAGACTGCCTCGTACAAAAAGAGGCACCTGGCAGGAATCATTTCTTAAACAGGACTAATCAGTTAAGCTATCAAAGATGAGGATAGATTGTAGTCATTGATGAGAAAAAACAAGATGTCTTTAGGAGTTGTCCGTATATTACTATTTATTTTCTATTAAAAATAAAATTTGACACATACTCCCAAACAACACTAGAGGGAATAAAGGAGAAACAGGCTGTATGTACACCTTGGACTGTACAAAAGGTATGGAAAAGAGGTAGAAAAAGGTACTGTTGGCTGACAGACACTTACATGTCTTGTTATACACTTATTATTTCTAAAAGATTCCTTATTTTGCACTTTGAGAACGTTTCCCATTATTCAGGAACAGAAGCACCATTGCAAAGTTATTGTAAAAAAAAACCCAAAACGTCAAAAAACCCCAAAACAACCCAACGCTGCATGATTTTCCTCATCAAATCAGTCTGTTTTGGAAGGTTGCAGTCAGGTTAACCACTCCTACTTGATTGTCTCAAAGTTAAATTATGCATGAGCAGTGAGGACACAGGAGAAGTCATCATGAAGGTGGGCACAGAACTACTCTTTCCAATGAATACATTGATGTGAGAGGAAAAATACACAATTAAAGAGTGGAGGAATGTCACAGTGTCAGCTGGGTTTAACTGGAAACAACAGAAGACCTTAACTCTGCTTTAATTTTCTCAGTTTAACCTCTTAGTATTTTGTCATAATTCAAAGTGACTTCTGAGATATAATGGTTAAATTTACATGAGACACCCTCTCACATTCTTCATCAAACCCATTAGAAACAGTCATCTAAAACAAGGTCAGACAGTCAAAACAGGTAGTCACATACTTGCCTTCGCTATTTTCCAAAAAAAGGCTGTTCTTCAAGATTTTTCCTTGTTTATTTATTATTTATACACAATCAAGAATAACAATAACAGTTGTAGAGAGTATTTGATGATTTAACTCATTGGAACTTGTGGATTCTTGGGTATTCTAAACACTATTGAAATCACCTTGTTTAGATATTTATGAAAATTTACCTGTAATTATTACTCATGTGGGGGTTGGTTGTTTTATTTTCTTCCTTCTTCCCTATAAAGTATCAAATACACTCAACTATGATTTTGGACATTCACATAAGATTACATTTTTCCTATTAATATACATTTCCCTGATTTTCCAGGTAAATGTGTATTCTATACACATAATTGACTTTAAAATCTTTCCAAAGGACCAAAGAAACTGAAGACCTTATTGTGAGGTGATTTTTTTTCACCAGGACCGTAACAGATTCCACTGAAAGGTAATAGTACTTCTGATATCCTCTACAAAGTCAGCATTTACCAGCTAGAGCATTCAAAAGAACCCTGAGACAACATATTACCTCTTTGCCTGCTTATGTACCAGCTGAGAATTTTACTCCTATATTAAATTAATTAATAACTCCCATCCACATGGGATTAACTCTGAAAGAAATTTCAAGGGGAGCCAGCCCAGAGGGCTGCAAATAAAAGAAACCTCTTAAGCAGGCAGAGCAGAAATTCAAATGCCAGTGGCATTGTCAGAGTCCTTCCTCTCTGAACGTTCCTTAAACATCTGCCTCTTGATCCTGGCCCCAGGATACTCACGGGGTAAAGACATCCACCAAGATGGCATTATACAAAAGAGGCATCCCTCTGATCAAATTGCATGCTTTAAAATGTGTTATTTAACATAACACATATATATAATTATATTATAATTTACAATAAAATAATAACATATAAAAGATTAACAAATATTTTTAGGTGAGGAGGCTAGGACGTATTAGCTGAACCTCTCACCCATGAGAAATAAACTGACATAAAAATGTCAAATCTTTTCAACACACAAAAGGTATAAAAAAGGGAGAGAAGAGGAAAGTGAGTGAAATTCCACACAGTAATTGCAAATGGTATAACTGTGAGAGGAAATCAGGATCCAATACTTATTAATTATTCTTTATGATTCTATCTAGAGCAATATGTTGAAATATTTTTGCATGAGTTATTTAGAGGCAACATTGCCCAGGGAATGCAGGACTTTGTCTGGAAGTTGGTCATGATATGACGGCTTCAGCCTTTCCCTGCCATATGGCCTTGGCAAGTCACTGTACCACAGAGCACGTCTGTCTCCAGACCCCCCTTTTTCTCTTCCATGTCCAAGAGTAACTTCAGACACACGGTACTCAAGAACCGTTGCAAACACAAGTCACCAACCACAGCTTCTAGGTGCTGCAATAATGTTAAAACCAAAAGCAACTGAAAATTAAATACTCTCTTTTTGCCTGTTGTGTGGCAGGATTCTGAGGCTTCCTAGTTAAGATTTGAGACTCAAAAAAGCAAAGTAGACTAGAAAAGCCTTCTAGTTATTGATCTTCAGCAACGCTAACTACACAGTTTATTACAGAAATCAGAATCACAGAATGTTGTGAGCTGGAAGGGACCCACAAGGACCATCCAGTCCAACTCCTGTCCCTGCACAGGACAAGCCCAACATTCACACCA
>NW_010330720.1:4976-10949 GCF_000700745.2 Antrostomus carolinensis
CCCCCCAAAAACCCTTTCCCTCATGCCCAACCTCACCCCCCCCTGCCACATCTTCCTGCCATGTCCTCTGCTCCTGGCATTCGTTGGTGGCCAGAGAGAAGAGACTAATCACATCAACTCATAACCTTGTGTTTATTTTCATGGTGTTTTCTTTTTAAGTGATTAATACTGAAATAACAGAATAACATTAACCTTCTTAAAGTACTAGTCTCCAACAGAAAAAAAAAACCCACCTGTATATGATGAATTACATGAGCATCCAAGTGATGTCTCTTACATGCAAAAAGATACCTACCAGAAAAAAGCTAGACAAAAATGTAACCTGACTATTTTTTCAGACTCAACTCATAAGCTTTTTGCTGAAAATCAGAAGCCAGACTCAGTGGGCTTCTGAAAACTTCCACAGCTCTGATAAGAAAGGACATCTCTCATAAATATTCATTAAAAATTACCTTTTCTGGATCATGAATTTTTCAAATAGACACTGGTTTGACCTCTGCAAGGAACAAAACCCAGCCCATAACAGAATGTCTCTATTTTCTGACAAAAAATAAAAAATAAAAAAGCTTTTCCGAGTGAGCATCTACTTTGTACACTACGTGAGGCTTTGGGTCAATTACCTTTGCAATCCAAGCGTCCAAGCATTAATATTACATTCAAATTACAGTCTTTAAATTATGAAGTGTTACCTTCTTATTTTCTCAAAAAAATGTGAGGCAAGGCAGTGATTTGCATTTTAAACAATTTTCTAAACTAGCAACTGAGTGATGCCCAGTGCAATTGCTCACCACCCGCCGACCGATGCCCAGCCTGTCCCAGCCAGTGATCCCGGAGCACAGACAGTCCCCAAACACAAACCCCGGCAGAGTGAGAGCCCGAGTGATCCCCAGCTTTACAGTCAGCCCTGGTTCATATACTGACATGATATAATATGAGATGGAATATCTCATTGGCACATCCAATGCCAGTTTGGGGTTTTGCTAATTACTGCGTTTCCCCCTCCCAGCCCTAATGCAGCTGTGAACCAGCCAAACACGGTGGTTTTGAGCTCCAGCAGCAACTAATAACACCAGTACCTGATCAACATTCTTCTCATAACAAATCCCATCCTGAACCTAAACCACAGCTCTTCTAGATACTAAGAAGAAAATTAACTCTACCCTAGCAAAAGCAGGTCAACAACCTTAAGTTTTAAGCCATGATCATAATGTTGGTAGCTTCAGCTTTTCACTGATCATCTTTACATCTACTTGATGCACAGAAAAATACCAGCAGCCAATGCAGACCGAGTCAGTAGGCTTTCCACCTTACCCCCTTACACAAAGAAGCACCTCAGAGAGAAGCAGAGAATTATCCCATACAATTTTGCCAGTACAGAAGAGAGAAACATCACACTTTGTGTGGTTTACCATATAAGCATCATCGTAATTTCTCCTTGGAATCTCATTGTTTTAACTTGAACACCAAGGATGGAAATGAGAGATTTCCTTGTGTTATTGCTCTTAGTCATAGGAACCTGTGTAGGAGATGTGTTAAGCAAAATATATACATCTTTTTTCTTTTTTTTTTTATTTTTTCTTTTTTCCAGATGCTCTATTTAATTCCTTCCCTCCCCGGCTTCTATGCAGGCAAACCTTATAAATGGAGATCTAAATGTAGCAGGACTATAGCTAACAAGGAAAAAAACTGGAAGGCTGGAAACTTAAGATTTTGGTATGCTTTTCTAAAATTCACCTTAGCACACCATTTGCCAACAAGATAATTCATTGAAGCAAAATTGTATGATTTATTGTTTATGAGGAAATTTGATGCTAATGATAAAATCCTCCTATTACAGAAACTTCACGGGACATGCTAGTGGGGTTTCAAGTTGTGTATTCATCGAACTTTAGTGACAAAAAAAAATCATATTGGAAGAGAGTGAATTGTATCTCTGCTAGCAGGGAAGGGGACAGACATCTGGCTGCATCAGCATGGTGAGACCTAGGCACAGTAATTCCAGCAAACGCTTGAAAAATGCTCAGTGAGGAAGGGGACTTTGAGAAACTTTAAAGATTCCTGCTCAACTCTTTGTTTTCACAGGCATTTCTTCAGTTTGTCTATGACATAAAAAAAAAAAAAATATATATAGAATCATAGAATCATAGAATGGTTTGGGTTGGAAGGGACCTTAAAGATCATCTAGTTCCAACCCCCCTGCCAGCAGCAGGGACACCTTCCACTAGACCAGGTTGCTCAAAGCCTCATCCAACCTGGCCTTGAACACTTCCAGGGAGGAGCAGCCACAACTTCCTTGGGCAACCTGTTCCAGTGTCTGACCACCCTCACAGTGAAGAATTTCTTCCTAATGTCTAATCTAAACCTCCCTTCTTTCAACTTGAACCCATTTCCCCTTGTTTTGTCATTAGTTGCCCTTATGAAAAGTCCTTCCCCAGCTTTCTTGTAGCCCCTTCAGGTACTGGGAGGCCGCTATAAGATGTATATGTACACTCTGAATGCCAAAGCAGGCTGGTTTGTTTGGTATAGTAGACAAGAATCTGTCAGGGACTTTTACTAGATTTTACATCTTGCTGCTTATGTGCAGAGAGAGAAAGAGAGAGAAAGGAAATGAAGCAAAGTGGTTGCCAAAGATTCAAGATGTGGTGGCAAATAATCTCTGGTCCCCATTTGAAAGGCAAGGTGCGCAGACACGTACGGGCGATTCATTACGAACAACAGGATGGCTGTTTACCTATTTCCAACAGAACCTGAACGTGCCAAGCACAGCGAGAATACTGAGAGCAAAGAGTGCTTAATATTCTAACCCAGCTCACCAAAAAAAAAAAAGAAAGAAAGAAAGAAAAAAAAGCCCTGAATTGACAGAGCAGTGTTCTGTAGAGCAACACGATGTGTCTGCTTTAAATGGAGAATAATGGATTTAAGTTTCGTGCAGAACTAAAGGGCTCAATTACTATTCATGAATTCTGAACCCTTCTACTACAGAAACTCCCTTTGCATGAAATGCTCATCAGAACCAACGTGTGCAACTACAAAAAGGAAACCTCGCGCCCTGGCACAATGCAGTACTTACCTAGATTTGTGCATTTACAAAGAGCATTGCCGCCGCGTTTATCTAAAACCACCTAGGCTACAGAACAAGCTATTTAAAATAAATACTCTTCAGAAAGCTGTTGGAGGAAAAGCTGCTCTATTAGTACTGTTTTCTATGGTTTTTCAGACAACTGCTTGCCTGTTTGCCTCGCCCAAGGTGGGCCCAGTGCTTTGGGAAAACCATTCCCATGAAGTCTGAAGGTGGCCTCTTGGCCAGCAAAGACAGAAGGCTCACTTGCAAAACCTTTTGAAGAGTTTCTGTAATGTAGCTGCATTTTTGGTCAGAAATCGTATTAACGACTGTAGAAGTTCCAGAAATGTGTTTTATTTGTGTAATTCTTCAAAACCGTAGTCCTAATTCAGCACAGTCACAACCAGCGCTTACATCCTGTACAATCCAGCATTTCACTTCATCCCACAACTCAAAATCCTCATCAGCTTCTAGAATTTCAGCCTGTCAATTTTTTATACAATACGGGTTTTCTTCAGATGCTGAAATGCAAGCAGAGAATTGTCTTCTATCTTGTGTCATTTATACAGGCATGTATGGTATCTCATGGAATTATTCTTGAAATTTGAGCATATGAATGTTCAGATACGGTTGCCCTTTGTAGTTTGCAGCACCCATTTTAATTAGGGCTAATCACAGAGAAAATTTTTACTCAGAATGAGAAAAAAGGTAGTGCAACATGTCTTTAATATAAGAATATTAATAGTATTTGTATATCTCTTCTAATAATGTTCAGGTAATAGCCTCCCTTAAAAATTCATATATTTTGTATTTCTTTGTAACTTAGGGCTAAATTAATCATCTATCTGCTTGGAAAACAGCTGCCATTCAATATTTATTAGCATATAAAGGATGGTAATTCTTCAAATATTTATGTCTCCTGCATTATAATTGAGATTAACACAGGGGGTGGTTTGAAGGGGGTTTTGGAGGTTTTTTTGCTTTGTTGGTTTTTTGGTTGGGTTTTTTTTTATCTTTTAAAGTGTCGAACTTTTTAGTTTGTTTGTTTTCTGAGTGTACAAATGAGTGTCAGTCCTGAAGAAAGCTTCCAGGGGCTTTGTGTTAAGGAGCTCCTTCTGTTTGCATATTCCATCCCTCAAAGTAGCACATGGATAATTTTCTCATCATTGTGTGCCATCTGGAGTATGTTGATCAAACTGCAGTTTTCACATCAGGGTTAAGGAGTATTTTGGTTGCTGGTATCTGGGAGTATTATATATTTCAATGCCCCTTTCTTGTATAACGTGTGTGAAGTTTTGTTAGGACTTTGCCGGTATTTGCATTAGAGCATGAATTTAATTTTGGAAATTAGGTGCTTTTTTTTTTTACCCTGTCTGCTGTCTTTTTCCTCCACAGTGAGCTAGAATTTAGTAGATATAAAAACAAATTTTTATGCCTATCACAAAGGTGATGACTCTAAATTTTCATGATTCCTCTAACACATGGCACAAGCTATGAACAAAAACGGTTGCATTTGCTTTATACTTACAGATCTGAAGTAGTAAAAGGAAGGTGAAGCAATGAATGATCTACAAAGAAAATGTAATAAACTGATGTCACTCGTCCAGGGTCATTTGACAAAGGAACTTGAAAGCAAGGTAAGTTCCCTTTTAAGTTTTAAGCCATGTTTTGAGGAAGAAGGCCAGAGCAGGTCTGGAAAGAAATAACTACAGGCGCAGAGATGTCTTTGCTAATTGCAAGTTCAACTGAAGAAGGAAGCTTCACAGGAAAAAAAAAAAAAGGTTTCCACTGCCAGGGAAATGCCACAAGGAATGAATCCCTGACTCCTGAAGAAGACACAGCCTAAGGCCAAAGAATAGAAAGAGCACACAGGATATGCAGTCATTCCTTAAATGAGATCTGCATTTCCTTCCAATAAAAAAGAGCTTTTTTAAAAAAAAATAAAATTCATTTACACATAAAAATATAGGATCATATAATTGTTTGGGTTGGAAGGGACCTTAAAGATCATCTAGTTCCCTAGAACAGGGACACCTTCTACTATGTATTCCTAAAAGGTGAAACTGCACTGTATCTGCATTGCTGGCACACGCAGACAAGGCTGAGTTCAAGCTTTTGATGGACCTGAGTATCTACAGGAGCTGGATACAAGACCCTTTTTTCCTAAGGGACTCACTGACCCAGGGTGGTGGGAGCCAAGCTTAGAAATCTTGTGAGGGTTCTTTTTGTTGGTAAAGTTCCTAGCTGAACTTCTGCAATGTTGTGTGGCAAAGTGGTTCAAAGAATAATATTTTAATTTTCACAGAGGGTACATTTCAAAACGCATCCATTGCAGGTGATAGGACAAAGTCAGATTGGTTAGAGTTAGTTACTTCAGTAACTAAGAAAACATGACTTAGAGAAGGCAATTTTGGTGCATCACAATGTAGAACCGAGCAGGGACTGCTGTGTTACCTTACTCAAATTCTTTAATGCATCTTGGTTAACCAGTGACAAAGACTAGACTCAAACAATTTATTTTATGCAATCTAATGTCACTAGGACTACAGTAGAGATTACTTTAGGTAGCAAAATTTATCAGGATTCATCCAATTGAAACAGTATAGATTAACTCTGTTGCCATAGAAACACATGATTTTGGCACAGCAAACACAAGAACAGGCCATCTAGTGTGGTATTTCACTTCTAACTAAGGACGAGCACCTGATTCTTCAAGAGATGACTGGAATAAAATGCTTATCATATGCACCTCCCCATACACTTGAGACTATTCAAACACAGCATTCATGGAGTTATCTAAAACTGCTGCAAAATTACTTCACAGTAAACCACAAAAATTGCAACCATGAAATGTATGCAAGGAAATTAACTTCCTGTAAGATAAGATTTCTGATCTCTCTCTCTTTTTTTTT
>NW_010330721.1:0-7325 GCF_000700745.2 Antrostomus carolinensis
GATATATCTATATAAATATAAAAAATTGAATATTAAAATCAGAAGGAACAAATTTCTGAAGGAGGAACAAACAATATTTTTTATTTCAAGTAAATTAATAAATTAATAGGAATAAGTTAACCAGTCCTTTGCCATTCACAGGTGGGATATGAGTACTGTATTCATAACAGATACAGTCAACCTGCTATCTAAATTTCCTGAGTACTTGTTATTACTCTGGCGATAGGCTGTGGTGTGGGTGGCAGATATGATTGTATTGATTCCTATGATTGAGGAAATGGCCTCAAGTTGCACCAGGGGAGGTTTAGATTGGATCTGAGGAAAAATTTCTTCACCAGAAGGGTAATCAGGCATTGGAAGAGGCTAAAAAAAGAGGTGGTGGAGTCACCTTCCCTGGTGGGATTTAAAAGATGGGTAGATGAGGTGCTGAGGGACATGGGTTAGAGGTGGAATTAGTAGTGTTGTGTTTATAGTTGGACTTGATGATCTTAAAGGTCTTTTCCAACCACTATTCTGTGATTCTGTATGATGCACTTTGTTATTTTCACTACGTCTTTCATTCTTAAGTGATGATGAAATTTGAAAATGCGCATAACCAACACATTTTTAAATCTCTTTGAACCTCAGTTGTTTGGGAGCAAGGTTTGCAATTTAGGTGAGCTGTCTGAGTTCTGGAAGTTGTACAAAAAAATTCCAGGAAGGGCAAAAGAGGTTTAAAAGGGACGCTTATTGTAACTGCCAGTCCTAATGACAAGAAAGCACATATTTTTCCCAGTGTATTTTTCTCATGACTTTCTGTAAGTCATCCATATCACATTGAATAGGAATTAAATGCTGTGGTTACAAAAACTGGGGTGTTTTATCTCAAAAAATGAAGGCAAATTTAAAAGCTGGTGTTATTTTGGTAAGCTAGAAAGGGCAGCATGTAACAGGCTGAAAAGAACGTGGGTGCTCAAGGAGAGTAAATCTTTTTGCTGTGAAATCTGGACAGTTACTATTGGTATTTGTTACAAAAGTGTTTGATTTCTGATGGGTGCTAACTGATAGGTTACAGCTTTTGGTGTCCGTATCTTCATAACACCAGAAACAATCTGCTGCTTGAAAAATTTTCAATGGAAAAGAACAAAAATGAACATATAATTTGGATAAAGTTAAATACTATCAGTTTGGACCGATGTAAGAATATTAGCTTGAACTACCAGGTTGAGCATAAAGGGAAGAAAAATTAGGGTGTATTTCATCAAAAAAATACAGTGTAATAGTGAAGTTTGATTAGATTGCGGAATAGTTCCCTGGGGCAGTGGTGGGCCTCTATCAGAAGAATCAAAGTAACCAGGACAAAGTGGCAGAAATAAAACTATAGGAAGCAATTATTTACAAGGTGATGTGATCTATTTGTTAATTTCTCATTTCTACATCTGCTTTCCAGATTTCCTGGAGCTTAAGCTTACAAAAAGTCTTGTCCTACCCACTCTGTGCTGCACATGTAGCATCCTGGTTGACTTCAGTATCTCCTATTAATCTCATCCCTGGCAGCTCGTTTGCTTCATATTATTCCTGAATTCTTGGCTTATTGTTTTCAACTGCTGCCCGTTTGCTATTGCAATTGCTCTCCTACCCTTGTGACCTTGGCAGGCAGTGGACACTTTTGAGGAACTAATCAGGCTTTTACAGATTTCCTCTGAAGAGGTGTTGGAGTAGCACCTTGTTAGAGAATGCTGGGTGGACAAACCTCACTGTTTTATGATGCTGTTTCTAAACTTGTTTTGACACACACACACACAGAACTTTGTCCACAGAGCTGATACAAATACATACAAGCAAAAGTGGTTTATGTTTAATTAAAATGCTTTCTACAGCTTGGCTGAACATAAAAGTCTTTCCAAATTACAGCCCCCAAATAAGGACTCTAGGGAAACATTTACAAAATGAGATAAAACAAAAAAACCCAACCAACCCCACAACAGAATTACTTAGCAAACCAAGTTCCAATTTAATAATTCATGCCGTTTCCTCCGTGCCATTACTTGAGATGAGGAAGTGGGAATGGTGACAAAGTGTTTCACAAAAGCCTTCTAAATGTACACTTTGAGCTTTCCAGATATTTCAGCTTTCTGTGTGGTTCAAGAGAATCACTGCTTTGAGGATGAGTGCATCACCTTCCTAGAAATTATCTTTTGATTTAGTAACCATTCAAGCTAGCTCCCAACTGTAACTTCTGGAATTCATTAGAGCTGTGATTTTCTCCATGATTTGTCCGAGTACATACTTCAAAGTTTCACTCTTCCCCCCTTGGTTCACACTCAGTTGAAGAAATAGACTGTTTTGTTGTGGTTTTTTTTCCCTTAAACCTTTATTTGTATTTGTATGCTCATATAAACAAACACAAAGAGAGAGTGTGAAACCACTTGTCATCTGAGTCTGATCATCACCAATATGCAAAATATACACACTGCTTTATCCACATTTCCAAATAATAAACTAAAAGATCTGCTCTAGTTTATAGGTGCACAAGAAATCTGTCAGGTAACAGATCTTGCTAAAGCCAGTCCCAGTTTCCCTCTTTTGACTATTGAACAACACAACTTGTCTTTTAGTGTTAAATACACGATGTCATGCTGTTCCCAACTGGCACTACAGATACGTTATCATCTGTTTTGAACAAGGAAGCAAGGTAGCTTCTTAAAGGTCAGAGATTACTAGTCTACCATGTATAATATTCTTATACTAGAAATAGAGCTGATTGATGTATCCTGACTGACTCTTTGTTCCTCATCATATAGTGGGTTAATCATGTGATGTCAAGCATGATGCAGGAGAAGAGGAAGAGTAGATTCATTTTTGCTCCTCATGGTATGTCTTGACACTTTAAGGAGAGACCAGAAACCATATTTTTATGTCATTTGAATCAACTATGAATGAACAGGGATTTACAAGACAGTAAAGCACTGAATACTTGTCATATTTGCATGTGGAATAAGGCTTCATGTAGAGGAACAACATAAGGGGAAGACAACTATTCATTGACAACCCGGATCTTTTTTTACCCATTAAGGAAACCTGAAAAGAAATTGGAAGTCTTCTTATGGTACCGTTGTAAGCTGGATTCATATAAAACTACAGAGGGTTATGGTAAAGGGATCATACACTGAAACTGTACAAACACATTTATTTTTAAAACCTGTTTTTTACACCATTCTACTGTAGTTTATACCTATTGTATGAATGGTAAGAGCACAATCAACTCTCATCTTGAGACTGTAAGAGGCTGCACTCTTGAGATTGCAAGAGATTGCACCAAACCTGGTAGTTCAGCCACAATATGCTTCATAGTGTCCTAGTTTTCTGATTCATCTAAATAAAACAGTCATTCTCAGTAGAGGTTAGGATGGGTTGATGTCCCTTAAGAAGAACCTTCCATCAGCCTTAACACTGTAGTGGCTTATTGCTGCTTTTTGTCACTGTTTTCTTTCAGCCTCCTGGCAGTTGGCTGTGCCCTGACCTGTTGGTCTGTGGACAGTTGTAATTCAAGCATTAGGATAAATATCAGTGGAGAATGGAAAAATCTGGGTGTGGAAGGTGCTGTGGCTGGGAGAAGCTAATGAGAGTAGCAGGTGTTGATGGTACCAACAATAGCAGGTCACCAAGATCCTGAGAGAGAGAGAGGAGAAAGGACAGGGAGTAAAAAGTGATGACTGATAGCAGAGAGCAGGATAAAGAGAGAAATCGCCCCATAGTTAGGGATAACCCCCTAATGTACGTGATCACCAACCTAAAAAAAAGCAGGAGAGATTGTAATGTCTCACTAGCTGACATCCCTTGTTGTCTGTTCCATCACAAGAAGTGCTGTACACGTCACTTGGATGCAGTCTTCTTGGTTTCATGATTGCTGGACAGGCTATTTGGATGCACAGGTGTAGTGCTGGAAGTGCCTGGGTATAAATATGTGTACGGTCGTTAGTGAAATCAATTTTGTTTCAAAATGAAATGATCCTCTCCTGCTGCAATATTGCTTATTGAGCTTTGCCACGTTGTTGTTCCAACACTGCATCGTGGTTTCCTACGAGTCAATAGACGTCAAAATACCATAACGTGGCTAGGCAGTGCACGTCACTAGGGTGGAGGGCTGGGCAGAGAAATTTATCTCGTAGAATTAAAGACAATACCAGTACCAAGGCTGTGAGTCCATAGAATCATAGAATGGTTTGGGTTGGAAGGGACCTTAAAGCTCATCCAGTTCCAACCCCCCTGCCAGCAGCAGGGACACCTTCCACTAGACCAGGTTGCTCAAAGCCTCATCCAACCTGGCCGAGAACACTTCCAGGGAGGAGCAGCCACAGCTTCTCTGGGCAACCTGGGCCAGTGTCTGACCACCCTCACAGTGAAGAACTTCTTCCTAATATCTAATCTAAACCTTCCCTCTTTCAGCTTAAACCCATTTCCCCTTGTTTTGTCAATAGTTGCCCTTATGAAAAGTCCTTCCCCAGCTTTCTTGTAGCCCCTTCAGGTACTGGGAGGCCGCTATAAGATCTCCCTGGAGCCTTCTCTTCTCCAGGCTGAACAGCCCCAACTCTCTCAGCCTGTCTTCATAGGAGAGGTGCCCCAGCCCTCGGATCATCCTGGTGGCCATCACTTGTGCTGCAACAGCCTCACTAAACTGTTTTCTTTCTCCTCATGTTGAACTTTCCTCTACCTTCCATTTTTTTTAATGAGCCGGCACTGTGTCACACACAATCAAGTCACGTTTTGTGGCTGAATGCCAAACATGCTTTTTCTCCTAGAACAAGTGCGGAATAAGTTAAGAGTCTTAAACATAATTACATTAATATAAAAGCTTTTCATTCCCATTAAGGCTTGCTCCTCATTTTTCAAATGTCATTTACAACAATTGATTTGTATCTTGTTCATTTGAAATAATTCATCAGAGATGGAAAATAATAACAAAAAACCAGTGGCATAAATGACACTTATTCCTTAACAGATTTACTATTACAAGACATTTGTCTAAATGGGCTTCAGTGTATCATTGATTTTCTATCATTGCAGTTTCTAAAAATAGAATGATGATTTCTTTCATTCTTCTCCTCATCTTATCTTGTATTATAGCTGTCTGAAATTGAAAGTGCATTATACTATAGATCTCTGTACTTTCTTATATTGCTGTGGTAGTGTACAGCTTTCCTCTGCAGCTCACATTTTTACCTCGTTGTCTTTTACTGAGCTGTATAGAATTGCTATTGGTTGGCAGAGCCAAGTAGCAGATCCAAATAATCTAGATGGAGGTTGACAGAAACAAAGATGGAAAAAGGAAAACTAGGTGACAAATGTAAGGCCTGAAGGAATGTCACCGTGTAGCTGTGATGGCTGAGGATTCAGAGTCCTGCAGTTTCATATTCTACCATTGATTTGCTGTGTGAATGTCTTAAACTCCAACTGGATACTGGTGGAAAAGAATCTTTTCATTTTATGCATCTCCCTTACAGTTCAGACTGGGGGGCAGGGAAGGATGACCAAATTCCAAGTCCCAAATGGCAGATATATTAGTCAGTTCTATATACCTTTGTCTGTCTTTTAACTAAGTATGAAGAAATAGACAAGTTAAACTCGATATCCAAGAAGGCTGTAAATATGAATTCCTGAAATGCTGTGGAATGTATTGGTCCTACCCTTGTAAATAAACAAGATTGGTCACTGGATCATCTGTACTTAACAGATAGTTTTTAATATTAAAAATGTGGAAAACATTTACATCTAATTACAATTATTAAAGTTTTCCTAGATGCCATAAGGCAAGCTGCACATGTAAGTCTTCTCTGACTTTTCATCATTTTCTTGGCTTTTAAGATTTCTCTCAAAATGAGATCTTATTGTCATGAAAATTCAGTCAATAAGCTGGGAAAAACCTCAGTTGAGATTTATAATTGTCACAATCAGCTTTCTAAATAAACATCTGAAAGGAAAAATGTTAGCAATTAAAAAGTTCCTCTTCAAACAGTGGAGGAGAACATTAATCAGTCCCTCAGGTCTAGTGCATGCCACCTGTCCTGGTTTCACTAGGACAGAGTTAGTTTTCTTCTCAGTATCTAGAATAGCTGTGTTTTGGTTTCAGTGTGGGATTTGTTATGAGAAGAATGTTGATAATGTGCTGATGTTGTTAGTTGCTGCTGGACATCCAAGGTCATCGCATTTGGCTGGTTGAAGGTGCAAAGGGAGGGGGGAAGTGCAGTAATTAGCAAACCCCAAAACTGGCATTTGGCTCTGCCAGTGAGATATCCCATGTCATGTCATGGTCAGTGTATTAACCAGGGTTCACTGAAAAGTGGGGAATTCTCTCAGGGATGGCTCAGGGTCTCACTTTTCTGGGATTGTGGTTTGGGTTTGGGGACTGTCTCTGCTCTGGGATTGCTGGCTGGGGACAGGCTGGGCATCGGTCACCGAGTGGTGAGCAATTGTGCTAGGCATCACTCGTGTATAGTCTATTACTGTTGTTTCTGTTATTATTTAATTTCAATTAGTAAATTGTTTTTATCTCAACCCACAAGTTTTCTCACATTTTACCCTTCTAATTCTCTCCCCTAACCCCTGGGGAAGGAAAGTGAGAGAGCGACTGTGTTTGGCTGCAAGTTAAAGGAGTGAAACCACCACACCACCATCTAGTGGCTCTGATTATAATATAGAAAATGACTCCTAACTTCAGTATAATTCTTTTGATGTTCAAAACTGAAAATCCTCAAATAAACTTTTACAGGAACCATGATTGGTAACGTAAGATTTCCTGCAGCGTTACAATCCATCAGAATTATGTGTGAGGTTGCAAACTGTCTTGGCTTTGACTAATACAGAAGTGCCCTGCCAGAATACAAGGCAATGGAGGCAGGAGATAAATATTCCCTCATCCTATTCTTCTCTCTTTTTGTCACAGAGAGCCACTGAAATGGAATCTATAATACCAGTCTGCAGAGGGGGAGAACTTCTGCCTTTACTAAACAGGATTGCAAACGTATCTGAAATTAGCTCTAATATTGTGTGAGTTGTGTAGTCAATTAGGAATAATGACTTTGCATCTACCTCAGAAGAATTATGTTTAAAAACTATTTCTGTGGTATTTAATGGTAGATCTTTCTGCTGCAGTATAAGGCAGTAGGTAAAAGCAGGGTTAGAATGTGGGGTCTGCAATTATGGACTTCAAGACCTGAGGTAAATGGCAGCTCTTTGGAATCAAGTTTACCAGAACTGCGTACCTGAGCATAATTTAAAGTGTATGAGCGGTGTAGATCTTGAAATTCTTTCATGATCAGTGTCCTGGTGTGAGCTGGGCCAGAGCT
>NW_010330722.1:0-3444 GCF_000700745.2 Antrostomus carolinensis
CAGCCCGTGTTGCCGCTGGTCCCTTCTCACACCACACGTACTTTGACACCAAAGGTTCTGCTGGGGCCGCCGTGGCGACCCCCTGCACGGCCGCGGCCACCGGGTCTCGCAGCGCTTCCTGTTTTCCCAAAGCCTTTTGTGTTTCTGCGAGCCCCGTGCTGGAAATATTGGAGCTGAATGGTCGTGATTTGAACCCAGGAAAACAAATAAAGAGAAACTTGTATTAATTCTTTGAACTGTCGTAATTTCCAGGTTTATATCAAGATTTCTGGATGAGATTCAGAACTCCCGAGTGCTTGGTTTAGCAGTGCTGCCAAATGCCACATTAAGACATAAGAATAGCACGCATCACTTGTAAGTTCTTATCCCCATCACCCTCTTGAAAGTCATTTAATAGGAGGAAGATACTGCTTTTTCCCCGTTTTGATGTCAGGTGGTGATCTGGATTACTTTTTTCTTATTTTTGATTTAAGGTGGTGTAATGTTTATCAGATACTGCAGGTGACACATCAAGTAAAAAATCTCACTGGCCAAGCAGAAGACAGCTTAGATGTGCCTCCAGCTGTGCCTTCTCATCAAACTCTGAACCTATGTGTATTGAGCACCAGCTCTGGGCCACTTTGTCCCACAGCACTTGGTCCTTTATGACACAAAAGTTGCCACAACGCACCAAATTCTCACAAGTCAAAGGCAAGCAATGCAATATAACGGCAAAAAATCAAAAGGCCAGGTCACCTCGACAGCTGCACTTCATCTGTAACAGTTCTCCTAAGCTGCCTCCCAGCTTCTCTTGGTCTTACCAAGTAGTCAGTTGTATCATACAGGAAATGCCACTCTCGTGCTACCAAATATTCACTGAATATTTGTCTTCTGCCACAGGTGGACTTGTGGGAGCTTCTTCTGCTTTGTTGTGAAAGGACAGGGGCAAAGACGATTCCAAATGTGTAGTGGAGTATGGGTTTATCAGATGTGTGATCTATCATGGTACACTCTGATGTCTCATGACTACATTTAAACCTTCAGTGAATGCAGTCTATGCTGGACTGCCATCATCTGACAGGCATTTTCTGTCTCAACAGTTTTGAAATACTACCTCCAGTGACTGGAAAATTCAAGGGTACTAAATTGATAAGGCTAGAAAATATTCAACCAGCACATTCCAAATAAAATAAACTGTGACATAGCACATGTATCTTTAAAACCAGCAGTTGAATATGGCTAAAGGTGGTGTTAATCTTCCACAAACGAGCAAAGGGAGAGAAAAAAAGCAATGTAGACAGGTGGCCTACCCTCAACTATTGCAAAACTGATGGAGTCTGTAATTAACTCTTGGCCAAGTATGACCTCCCAATGTCAAGCCATTGCTGTAGTTCAGAGGGGAAATGCGCTTTTCATGTTACCACAGTTTGAAACGACCTTTAGAAGCAAACCTTAAGTCTATTGTCCTGTATATGTGTATGTATAATCTTCAGCCAGTTATACTGAATATGAGAGAAAGGAAATCTCAAAACAAAGGCACAATAGGCAATAGTTTTCAATAACAAAAAACAATTGTTGTGAACAGCTGCCCCATAGCCTGGAGAGAATTAATCCAGTGATTACTAATGGGTTTCTTTCTCTTCATAATAATGTGTAGGAGAAAGTGAAGAACTGTGTGTCAATGACTAAACAGCTATATTGAATCATTGTGTTGGAGAAACTGTGGGTTTAACCATCTTCTGTCCTTTACCACAATTTTCCTCACTTCATTGAGATGAATGGAGTATAGGAAGCCTGGATCCTACCTCTTCTTGCAGTTCACAGGGATGGTAAAAGAGGCAATATGAATCTCTCCCAGCAACCTCCCACTTGCTGTCCCCTGCTAGAAGGTCTCCCTGGAAGATGGATCAGGAGGATTATAGCTGCAGAACAGCACTATTCTAGATGTCGTAGTATGTGTGGAGAATACCCTTATGGATATTACAGTTTATCTCCTGAGAGGCACAACTGAGATTATACTCCAGATTTGACTGTTACAAGGCCAAGCAACAACACTGAATTGTGCCTTGTTTCATAAATATGTGACTTTTACTTATAACACAGGTAGAGAAGTTGACCAGAAGTGAGAAGTATGCATCTGTCCTGCACTGATGTAGCTTCTCATTTCTGAAGTTACCCAACAGATTCCCAGAGTGTTTAAAATTCACTCTACAGACACTGCTCAGCAGTTGCACGGTTTGGTAGATGTTGGCTATCACATGTATAGATATCTTTCCAAAATAGAGCAGCAAGGTGAAAAAATGTACCCCTAAATTTCAGAACCCCACATGCTCAACCAGTGAGTTAATGGAGTATGCTGTCAGCATACCATTAGGACAGTAAGCAGCATGGATGGCACCTGACGTGCCCGAACAGGCTGTCTGTGGGACTCTGTAGTTCCAAGACCTCTGTTGTCACAGGTGAGCATGTCCAGGAGCTCCCCAAACTACTGCATACAAGTGATGCAGCTACAATCCACACACTCCCGCCAGTCTAAGCAGACCATCAAAAGCTATCAGAAATGTTTCATTTTAAACTTACTAGGTAAAGAGCCTATGTTTGTGAAGGTGTGAATTTACTGGGTTTTTAATTATTAAAAAGACCTCTTCCTAGATGTATTGGGAAGATAAAAGCCTTTTATTTTATGAAGATTAAAAAGAAGAAAGCACAGTCATTTTACACAAAAGCTAAACAATGAATAATAAAGGAAAATAGACTTCCTAACCAGGAGATACACTTCACTTAACACTAAACAGCATATCATGAAATCAATTAAAATAATTCCAGCATTTGATGAATTACTCATTTGTTGGTTGATTATTTTCATAGCTTTCCTTAGAGCTTTAGTAACAAGTCTAGGTTTGCTGCTAGACATAGCCAAAACATCCAGTTGCTTATGGCAACAAATGGGAAGAAAGGAAGAGAGAAGGTTCAATAAATTACTACAGATGTAGCTCTGCCTTGCTGCTCCCACCACTGCCAGCCACCGAGGAACAGACCAGTGTATAGGGGACCCTCTACGCCAGCACAAATCCCAGCTTTCTGGATCTTTCCCCATCCTACTTCTCTTTCCAGGTTCTGTGTCTCTGTTTTCCATAACAGGTACAGTCATGTATACTGTACATACACAAAACAAACCTTTGCCTACAATTCTGAGAAGCTTTGAGCCAGTTGGAATGTAAGTATGTGAGTATAGGCCCAGATCCACAAATAGACTTTGGTGTTGCCATGTATGATAGTTCCACGGGGCTAGCCCTTGGCCAGCAGCCAACGCAGCCATTCACCCCCTTCCCTCCCACCCCCAGGGGATAGGGGAGAGGACTGGGGGGGGCAAGGGTAAGGAGGCTCGTAGGTTGAGATAAGAACAGTTTAATAATAGAAATAAAAGAAAACTTTTAATACTAATATTAAAATAGTAGTGATAAT
>NW_010330722.1:3532-7867 GCF_000700745.2 Antrostomus carolinensis
TCCCGGAGGAGCGACAATCCCAAACTGAAACCACAATCCCAGAAGAGCGAGAGCCCGAGCGAAAGCCAGAGAGAGCAAGAGAGGAAGAACCCCTCACTAATATACTGGACATGACGTGATATGATATGGAATAGCCGTTTGGCATATCCAGATGCCAGTTTAGCTTATTAATGTAAATATTCCTCACCCCCTTAGATCTTATGCTTGTGGACTAACAGAACACAAAGTCCTTCACTTCCAGTGACAAAAATGCAAACACTGGTGTGTTATCAGTGTCTCTCTCATAACAAATCCCAGGCTGAAAGCAAAATACAGCACTATTCCAGCTCCCAAAAAGAAACCCAGCTCTGTTCCAGCTAAAAACCAGAACACCATGTTTAACTTTTTCCTAGTTGACTCCCACAGCAGAATCCAGCACTCAAAACGAAGCCCTGCACTCACTCCAGACACACTGGGCTTTTCAGTGGGTGACATGAGTTCGAAGGAACCCTGGGCTACCGAGGGAGGAGCCATCTAAGCTTGGTGGTAAGAAATACTGAGGACTGGGAAGCCTTAATTCCCAGGGCTGTACAGGGCATTGTCAGCTCTTGCCCGTTGCATGAACCATCAAGTGAGACTGTGCAGTACGTGGTCAGAGTTGTACCCTTCTTCTCTCTGCTCCTCTGCAACTGAATAAAGCCAGCCAGTCACGGATTGTTTCCCTCAAGCAACTAGGCCTAATCCAGACTTGTTTGCCTGCCTAGTGATATGTATTAATTACATCCCAGTGAGCTAGTGATACATAATACAGCATTCAGATTACTGGCATCATCAGATTAGTCTATATGTTCTGAGTATTAAACACTGCAGAAGAAAAGTACCTGAAATTTTCATGCAGTCCCAGGACTGCTCCTACCTTTACATACCACATTGAAATATCTGAATAATATATATATTTCTGTAATGTAAGTATATGAAATATAATTAAAAATATTAATATTAATATATAGTTATTTTTTAATTTAAAATTTATTTGATATTGCAAGTAAACAGTAAACAACTTGGTGTGAACTTTTTGTAATCTTGTAAACTGGAAGCAAAACTGATGCAGTTTGAAAATTAGATAATAGTTAAGTGTTTTCTCTATTTTCCTCATAAATATTTTTTTTAAAGTTATGGAGCAAACAAATATGTTTAGAATTTGCTTCATACAAGTGCCTACTAGTACTGCCTCAAAAACCATTTTTTTAATTGGCTGTTCTTTATGATGAGAACTTAAAATACTGCCCTCTTCAATCCTGAATGAGATGAAAGGGTAAGAGAATGCAGATTCAAAACACACTGAACAAATGCACCAAAACACATCTGTCACAGCTAACATCAGAACAGGTAGAAATGGTTAGGGAATTAAACGAGTTTGTGATCCCATATGTTGCACATGCGCATCCATGTGAGATCACGTCTCTGATCTTCATGGTTTGTCTCTCCCACTTCACATCTTTTTCACCTCCCACTGCACACCACGCTTGGTTTGCTGCAGCCTTGCCTGTCTCCCACAGCCCACTTGCTGCTGGCCTGTAGTGGCTGCAGCATTCACACTGGGGGACAAGCACTCTCAAAACCCCCCAGTCTTTCTGCTGCACTCTTTTTTTTTTTTTAAAAATTCTTTTTTCTTTTAAAGTGCAGCTCATACCATCTCTCTTCTATTTTACATCTTACCTTTTGCACTGAAGCACCTGCTTCTCCATGGTGGTGCTTGCATTGGCACGGGCTGTGGGCTATACAGCATTAAAAAAGGGTTAGACATTTACATGCATAGTGAAAACATATCGTAGCATTAGAAAATGTATGATGTATGATATACGTATGATAAATACAAACCCTTGTGCTTAAAGCTGTAAGTGATAAGGATAGGAAGACTTTTATCCTGTAAGGTTATTATCACTAGTAGAGATTTCTTCCCCAGTTTTCTGAACCATCTGTTTTTGATGATTGCTGCAAGCAGGATACAAGACTTACATCAAACACGGGTTCAAACTGGTTCCAGCATTGCAATACCTCTGTTCCTAGGGTCTCTAGCTCCAAAAGGTAATAAATAAATAAATAAGTCATATTTTACATTATGACTCTTAATTAATGATTATTACAAATCTATACATATTTTGCATTTCTATGTCTACTCTTTTTCTAACTCCTTCAAACCCTTCTCAAACTATATATGTGAATTAGAAATAGTGGTGACAGATTTATTGACAAAGATGGTGTTGACACTGGTGCTGCAGGAGCTCTGACTAATACTCAGCAATTAGTTCTGCACATCCAATCTCCAAATCAATCCAATTTACTCCTGTCAGCTCCTAAATCAGTTCATCAGCCTTTTACAGTTCCTCCGTATCAATGCACCCGCTGTTTCCTCCTCTTTGCAGGAAGGCGGCAGGTACAGCCAAGATGCTTTCTTTCCCTGATTCTGGATGGAGGCAGCGATAGTTACATGAATTATTTTTCATCTCTTGCCCATTTCAGTATTTTTCCAAAATGAAAGTTTTCAGAGGGTTTTTCGTTTGGCTGTTTCTGGTAGTTCTTTATCCCCAAACAAAAAGGGACCCTATCCTGTGACTGATGTACTTTTATTGTCCTGCTAGAGTGAAGAGGCTACAGCCTGACTACAACTCTCAGAGCATTTGTAACAGATTAGAACTATTAGAGTGCTCCTACATGTCCTGTTTGCCCTATGGTGTTTAACACTTAGACATGCTGAAATGGAGACCAGAGTCTGCAAACATTAAGAATATTGAATAGGATAGTTCTCAAAGGCCAGGTCCAGAGAAGGAAGCCTAAAAGTCTGGCTACCCTCAAATACCTGGCATGTCTATCAAATACTTCAGGATTCATTACCTATTTCCATTAGCATAAACCACTTCTATTTGGAAAGGTGCTCGTCCAGTCTTGGGAGACTGCAGTCTAAAGACAAGCAGACCTTGGATAAGAATAGTATTTTATGACAAAATCTGCTCCTTGTGGTGACAACCTGCTCAGGGACAGTATGTTGGTACTTCTGGGTAGATGCTGTACCTCTCACATTTCCAGGATAGCCAACAGAAAATAATTTCCAATGTTATGTAGGTTGCTCCAACTAGAATAATCCCATTAATTTACAGATCAGATAAATGGATAATGCCAATAAAGGTTCTGCATACCTTCTGGGTGGTTAGAAGCAGATTAACAGTGTTCAGGATGCACACCTACTGCATGGAGAATTATATTGAATTAAGAAGTGTCTCACAGATGCAAAGTCTTCTCTATGAAGAAAATGAGAAATCAGACTCCATTATAACTCTTCCACTTCTATGCAAAATTTTTGGAGCTTTTACAGTAAGATTTTACACTTCAGAACTTTACAGCTTTCTGCAAGAGAAAAGCCTGTCAAATATTGCAACAATTGCAGAGTAAAAAATATAGACATTAAGCAAGCTTTAATCACAAAGTTTAAACATTAGGTCTAGGCTAGTAAGCAAGTGTGAATAAATCTCATAGTAGTCGAGGGTGTAGGTGCAGCAAAAACTCAGCATCAAGTACGGCTTTGACCCTGCAATGTGACACCACAAGGACAATTAAATTAATTAATACAAGCCTGTATGAGCTCTTACGCCGGTTCTTCCAGTCAGCCTAGGTGAGTGACCTTTACTTTGGCATTGTTTGATGTCAAAATGCTGAAACTAGCATTTAAGCCAGCTTTTATATTAAATGCATTTATATCAATACACGTGCACGTGCATGCACGCGTGCGCACACACGCACATTTATGTAGGTATACTTTTCTGATTTCAAGGAATAAGACCATTCCAGCTCTCTAAACACTCCTCGTATGGAGGAACTTGGCTGTCTGTTCTGCTTCCCTCGTTGTTATTGTGTTACTTGATACAGGATGATGAGGAGTTAAATTGAAGGTCTAATGGCAGGCACAGAGGCAGAGAGCTTGAGAACGCCCCAACCCTCCAACCCCCCCGCCCCGAAACACCTAAAGACAACTTTACCGAAACGTCCTTGCAGTGTCACACTGTATGTCCCGTCTATGTTGACCTCACAGCAGGGCACAAAACTGAAGGTGGAATCAGGAGCTTGGGTTTATAGAAGGGGTATTCCCTGAAGACAGGGGAGAGGGAAGCCAAGACCTGAAGCCTCTCTCATCTCCTGGGGCAGGGCACACTGGGAGAAAGGCTCTTGCCTAAGCACGTAGGTAAGGGCAGCATGTAGGCAAATCTCCTGCTGTGTTACTTTCTTTTCATGCAGATTTTCCCGAGTTTAGGATGTGGTTCCAGCCTCTTCATTTATTGATGGAAAACTTCCAGAAGAAAT
>NW_010330722.1:7891-29636 GCF_000700745.2 Antrostomus carolinensis
CATAATCTACCTGGACTAGCTTGTGGTACATATGCCACAGCCAGAGCTCTAAGCTCCAGTGTAAGAGTAGGACAATAATGAGTTTCTACCCAGAGAGAGGAGAAGCTCAGGGGCAAACACTGCTGGGAACATGCTTGTGAAAATCTGGTGAGGGCTGGAGAGAAGACAGTCCCAAAGCAGCAACATTAAGGCTTTTTAAAAATCCCTACAACCCCTAAATCACCAAAACCCTTTAAAAAGCAATGCTTATAACAGAAGCCCTTTGAAAGAATTTCTTCCAGCTTTGATGCCCAACATCTCTGGCACCCATTCCTTTGAAAGTGGGATTTCTCATCTCACAGCAGTATTTCAAGTACCATTTCCTACCTTTGTAATATAAAACTGGCAGGACCATTCCTCAGCTGGGTTTCTTCAGGAGTTTGTATCTCCAGTCATGTGAACAGAAAGACCTTCTCTCCACAATTACAAAAATAAACTGTAAACAAGTATTTCATTTTTACCTCCCTGTTGTCATCACATTTTCCTTCCCTGCAGCTCTAAGTTTCCAAGGCAGAAGAGACATTTAATGATCAAACATAATAACTAGCACTGTTTATTCCAGGAACAAAAGCACATCAATAGAACAAGAAGTACTTCAGTTATATCAGAAATATATCATGAAAATATCACGATAGCATGAAAATATCATGTATCATCACTCACGATGCATTTTATTTGAACAGAGATGTTACAAGCTGAATACGGCCGGAGCTCAGATGCTGGGCAAGGTGTCTCAAGCTGACAGGGACCTCTGCACTTGGACTGACAGCAGGCCCATGAAACAACTAATGATCCTGTGCCAGCTGCCTACTGGTGTAACTGAAGTTATAAATGGTGCTTATATTGAAATGATAAACTGTTTTATACACAGTTATGTATGGAGAAACAGCTCACCACCAGGTGGCAGATATTCCAACCTCAATAATTTCAAATGCTGAAGAGACCCACACAGCAGCACCAATTAAAGTAAAACCTTACCTGTTGCCCACACATTTTAGAAAAGCAAACTGAAGTTCTTCTCGTTTGACCAGGTCCAGGGATACTTGGTGGATGCTACCATGCCCCAAGCCCCAGGTTACAGCCTATTGATAGTTTAAGAGGTACTCTGTTATAACAAGTTTTAATCCTCAGATGAATTCTCATTGGTTAAGAAAAAAATAATGCCTTTTTTGGTTCACTAGGGACCTCCCTAGAGACGAGTAAATATCTAATCCAACACTTGCTCATTTACCCCTGTACTATTCTATAGGCTAAACCCTACATGGGACATCTAACTTCTTACCCATTTCAACTGTGTTGCTTTAGGATAGTGAAATAAAATCGGTCCTCCAGAGCATTCACAGATAGAATGAAGGGCAGAAAATGAAAACTCTGCCAAGGTACTTAAAGAATGTTTAATTCCTCCTACTATAGTTACTCAATCCTTCCTGTAAAACAGAAGAGCATCATGAGCAATTTCCAAATGCTGGGGTTTCTTTGTAAGCTGTTCACCTAAGCACAGTACCACAATTTTCTAGATTTGTGTAATGTGCGAGATTGCAAATGCTCTGAGGCAGGAACCACTTTTTTCCCTGTCATTGTAGAGGGCTTAGCATGCTGGTACCCTGAAAAAGCACTTAATCAAATAATAAAAGGTTATTATCACAATAAGTCAAGGTGCTTTACAGACAGTTTAATAAGCTTGGAGAAGCAAGTATTTCAAACAAAGTGGGAGCTGGGGGACAACCATAAAGTGAATGGACTCTTAATGAGTGTATTAACCCCAATAGTCCAAACATTTCATAGGCCTTATGATATAAATTGACTTTGGATAATATAACCTAAGATTTAAAAAATGAATGACTCTAATATTATCTAATATTTAAAAATAATGACTCTCTCACTCATTATCCATTTGAAAATCCTGATTGCTGATAGATTAATTGAAGCCTTGTTCCTAGTATTCTTTTTAAGTCCAATGTATTTTCATTACTTTTGTAACCTTTTGCATTTTTCCCATTAATACTTGCCATCAAAAAATAAGAAAACAACTGCTTTTCTAGAATATCTTCTACGAGGACTAAGATCACTTGGAGCTGCTGATGCCTATGCACATTAGACTTTGTTCTCTGTGTTTTATAAGCTTTATTAGTACTTGGCTTCACTGTGCAACTGCAAAATATAAGCAACAAAACTTCTTCATATTTTACCAAAGTATCTTCCTCAATATGTTTTTGAGAATTAAAACAGAGAACTTGTCACTGTGTGTGTACTTGTCACACAAAGTGTGTACAATGGACACACTCTAATCTCAACCCTTTATCCGATCTGTGTTAACTCTGTTCCAATTTCATTTACCATGTGGCTCAGATGTGTTTGATATACTGAGAATTAAATGTCATAAACTATATTTTCTGCAAAATCAAACTATTATATGGGTGGTGATATCACAGCAATTTAAAAAAATGGTATTTTAAAGAAGATTTGCAAAATACCCACACTGTGTTTGTCCCAATATATTTGCTGTATTAGGACCACAAATCATCAAACCATCAAACTATGTGCTTTGAACATAAAACCAACACAATTAAAGAAACAAATCACTACAATTTAATAGCAACAATCTCACTTTACAAGATAATAACGATGGAAACTTTGCAAAGGAATCTGAAAAAAAATGTAATTAAAAATAACAGATTTAAGACAACAGAAAGTTGCAAATTAAATATCACTAATTCTAGTAAGTGGAAATTCTAACCAGAATGTTTACTTGATAGAGCATTCTGATTAATAAGTGACACTGCATTACCAGCACTTACTGACATCTGATAAATACTGTTCCTTTAAAGTAGTATTTTTCTGTTCAATGACCTTGCACAGACTGACAATAAGTAACCCAGCCCCCAGAGCCAGTCAGCAGCAAAATTCTTAAGCAGAGCAGGAAAGGACCTGGGACACACGTGATGAGTAAAACATAAATTACTGCTAATATGGTGGTTTCAATATTCAATGCACTCCACAAATATTATTTTAGATTCCTTTTACAACATACACCACTTCCAAACATGAATTAAAGCAAAACAGAAGTGACGTGACTTTGTGGATGGAGAGGAGCACTGGCCTGCGAAGCAGGAAACTGGGATTCAGTTCCTGGCTCGAGCCAGACTCCCAGGTAAGACAGAAATTACAACACTGGCCTCTTAAGAAAACCTTGAAATCTACTGAAAAAAGAAGCAATGTACCCAAGTCAGGGCTCACTATTAAAAATTAAATAGGAACTTCATAACGCTTTCTCCAATTGCTTTAGAGATTACATAATAATTAACTTTATTAAGCATGACTTCTGTTAATGCTGCGTAAAAATAACTGAATGAAACATGATACACTGAATGTGTACGAAGGATTCCACAAGAGTGGAAGTCACATACTTTCCCTCCTGTGAACCCAATTCATGAAGATGTGAGACGTGTGCAGTAAGTGTGAGTATCTACAGAAATCTCATGAAGAAAACTGGCCCCACAGGAAGTGTGATTTCATAGAGAATTTTGGTGATACCAAGATTTCACTTCCAAAGTCTTCAGTGATGCTTAAGCAAACAGTTATGTATTTATCAAGACAGGGAGGATGTTCTTCTGAAAAGGGGCCCAAATTTCATTATTAACTGAAGTTCATGAGAACAGCATAAGGAAGCGTGTTAGTAAGCCACACAAGCATAAATATGCACAGCAAAAGTGAAACCAAAGTATTTTTCTTATTAAATAATATAAAATAAAGTGATGACCACCAACAGAGGAAAAAATCCACAAAGATTTTTTTTGCAGTTTATTTTCAATTATAGTTTCTGGATAACCAAGCAGCTCTGTATGGAGAAAGCACAGAAGATTCATTCTGGCACTTTTGGATAGGTTTTTTTTTTTTTTTTTCTTTTTCCGAATTTTTATAGACACATTCAATCCACTTGCTCGGTCTATAGTCCATTTTATATGAGCATGATTAGCTCATATGATTCCAGAGGAAACTAACAATATATACAGTCAATGAAACTATCTTCTTGGCTACTCTGGGCCCTTTAAAATGTCTTCTAAGTCTATCCTGTCTAAACAGAATCCACAATATACATGATAGCTACAGAATACACTGTATTGAAGTGAGAAATGCTCAGCACAAAATGGGACTCTTGGCATGCAGCTTAAAATAAAAGGTAGAAGTTCAGAATATAAAATCCCAAATGGGGTCAATTAAAAGGAGTTAGCAAAAGAAGGGACCGTTCATTGTTACTGTAAAAAAGGCACTTTGAGTAAATGGGACCAGAATTGGAGGAATCTTCGTCGACACAAAGTTCAGTTTGGTTTCATAAAAAGGCTTCAATGCTAAGGGATGCTACTCAAGTTTCCTGCAGTTTTACATTAAAATAAATTGCTGAGTAGTTTATAATAAAGGACATAAAATGTTTACAACCAACTTGTAAAATTAAGATAAGCATAGTATAAGCAAAATATTACTAAAAGCAGCAATGCATAGCCTTTCATTGAGATAATGCACAATTTTGGACACCATGTGTCAAACTCTTGTTTTTAAGATACTTTCAGTAGCATTATCAACATAAAATTGGCCTACAAAACAAAAGCTTTACCAGCTCCCATTCATAAGGAGATTGAGGTCATAAACCAACCAAAACAATTTGTCAGTATTTTCAACATCCTGGATGACCAATATCAAGTATATGGAATAACAATCACACTCTTTGTTCAGCTATCTCACTGGAGGCAGCCGTTAAACCAGAGGAATGATTTTAATTCTTTTCTAACATTTACACAGTAATGCATTTAAGTTCTTTCAAATGTTGCTCACCACAGTTTATTTTTCTCTTTTCTCTCCACAACAAAAAAAATAAAAGGAAAAAAAATCAAGCACTTCCACAGAAAGAATATTTGGCAATTTTATACTCCACTGAATGGTGGATTTTCACAATAGCTCACTTTAGATTGAAAGTCATTAGTGGTCTTTCCTCTCGTTTCTGCCAAGGACTCTTCTTATCTTCACCTTGGTCATCTTCCTCATCCTCCTCATCCTCCTCATCACCTTGAACTGATGTTCCATGTTCAGGACTAGTTAATGGCTCTGGTTTGGTATCCACAGTTCTTGTTTCTTCCTGCAGGCTGGGCAGCTGCACACCACTTCTCTTACTAGTGCCTTCTAGTAGGCATCGTATAGCATTGTCCTCAGGGCTACAAACTGCTGTTCCACACTCACTGCCACTTTGGTCCATATCATCCAAGTACACAAGTTGTGTGTAAGCTGTGCTATCTGAAACCTTCTGCTCCCTCTGCTGGTGCTCTTGAACTGGTGGGTGACTCTGTGGTGCAGACAGATGATCTCCTCCTCTTCCCTTTCGGGCAGATTTTGGTTCATTCATGTCAACACCAGAGTCCAAACTGGCATCATTACTCCCATTCCTACCAGCTCTTTGGAGATCGATGTATGAATGTCTAACGTGAGCATTTGAACGTCCATCTAGGGAAACAAACCATGCTCGAGGATGAGGCAATGGCTTTCCACCGCCTAATTCCATCAAAGCCTTTTCTGTAAGAAGCTGCACTTCGCTATTCATTTGAGCCAGGGATGCATCATTAAGTGAGGCAGGAATGGAAATAGATTCAGACATGGAAGCATTCTGTTGACTCCACTCAGCTGCACCTGCATCCTGCAAATGTTGCTGAGATATTGCTTGGGATGCTAACTGTTGGGGTTGCAGCTGCTGTGGGGGGTGTGGAAAAAGTCGTGCATGAGGGTTAGGAAGCTCAGCCTGAAGTCTTTCTATATCAATCTGCTGGTCAGCTGGGACAACCAGCGGCTGGCTAACAAAAGGGTGTTCTCCTGGCAATTTCATGTAATGACCTGGGATAACCAATGCAGGCAAAACTTTTCTGTAAACACTGTCATTGACTTGGTCAACAGAATTGCAGCAGATTAACTGACCTGGTCGAGGGAAAGATGTAGGTCTTTCAAGGTGATCAACTGAACGAGACATCATACAATCAGTAGGTCTGCAGTCCAGCAGCTCTTTTTCAGGGGCTGAAGGTGTGGGGTATATTTGTTCCTGAATATTGTATTTACTTCCAGTAGCAATATGGTTCATAGATACTTGAATTTCTCTCTCTTGCTTTTCAAATAAAGGCTGAGATAGCATAGCATTGTAACTTCTCCTATGCTCATCTTTGATAGGGGACTCATAGCCTTCAGCTGTTTCTGTAGATTTTCTTGTCTTTAAAGCAAAAGTATCTGCTGATTTGTGGTAGTCTTTTCTTAGAGACCCGCTGGGAGTCAGGTCATCCAAGGAAATTCTGCTCTTGTCTTTCTCCTTGTCAGAGAGTAGTTCCTCTCGAGAGCTAAACTCCTGGGAAGTACTGAAGGAGTGTTTGAGCATAGGTGTATGCATATCGGCTTCTCCACTAGGTGATACCATCTCCATGTGGACAGCACTGATTAATTCCTTTGCACCTGAGTTTTCAGTGTGTCCATTGCTAGCAATGGACAGCCCGCCAGGAAATTCTGACTCACGACGTGAAAATATTAAATTTATATGGGACATTGAGGTTGCTTGATCCTTCTTAGAAGTGTCCAGTGCTGTCGAAAGTTGTAGTTTCTTATGATGCTGACGTGGTCTTAAACATTTTCTTCTATAAAAGCCAGTAACAAAAGAAGTTACACATTTATGACTGTTATACACAGAAACAAGAACAGCAAGGGTGTCTTAATGGGAGATTTTTAAGCAGTGACTAATATTAGGGGAACTGAGCTTTTATTGCATTCTCTAACAATTAAAAGCTTATCCCAGAGGAGAAGATAAAATGAAAGAATAACTAATGTCAATTGAGAAATATTTCAAGCACCAATTACAAACTGGAGCAAATGTCTGGAGGAAGCAAATACAAAATCACTCATTAATATACACTTGCTGATAAAAGTGTAACATTCATTTCAATATAAGACTAATAGAAAAGATCACTTGCAAATGCATAACAGGTACAATGACAAAGATCTTTGACCTATGCCTGTGCTTGCTTTAGAACATCTTACAAGGAAAACACAGATACAGGAGTGTGTGATTCATTCATCTACCATCCTACCAAAGGCAGGGATTGTATATGCTCCATGTAACCAGGAACATACAGAATTTGATCTCACCTTTTCTTTCTTCTTCAAGTGCTTGCTTGCTTTATTCCCTCTCCTCCCGAAATAAAAATGTTTCAATACAAAAGCTTTTAATTTCACGAGCACAAGAAAGATTCTATTTCCAACATGAACTAAATAACCAGGATGTGAATCTTACCTGCAATAATATAAAAGCAGACACAGCAAGACTAGAAGTATGAGAGCCATCCCTCCTAAAATTGCCAAAAGAAACATTGTGTGATAGCTGGAAATGTCGTGTGTTACAACGGGACCTGGAAGGCCAGAAAAGATAATTTAGACCTATAACAACCTGCAAACAGGAAGAGGAACAACAATTAAACAAAGAGAGGGACATCTTCCCTTGTTATCAGGGTGAGCAACACTGCCGCTCATAGCCTTGGTGCCTATTGAGCAGACCATCTCTGGAGAAGGGCAGCAAGTTGTGGAGAAAGCATGTGCTGATTTTTATGACTGCAAGTCCAGATAGATAATTCTGTGGAAAAGCAGTTAAGTTTCAATGGGAGCATGCATCAGTGAATGCTGCCAACACAGTGCACCAAAGCTCTCATCACTGGAGAAAAGCCATCACAGCATCTTCCAGCACTGTAATGCACTTAGCAGCACTGTGGCCAACAACTCCTCTTTAACAACATTTGTTGTGCTTTGCACTAAACAGTACATACAGTGCAGTACAGGATTCACTGGAAGATGTGTTGGTGCTCTGAAGTCTAGATCAAGCCAAGCAGATCTTCAGTAGCTTTAAAAAACAGGCTGCTAGTGAAACAGTGTTGTAACTCCAGGTTTCAATAATGCCTATTAAATGTTCTAACCTACAAAGGAATGCACACATGTGGACAGCATCTGTTCACAATTAGCCATGTGTAACCCTGTTGGTTTGTAAAACACTTATGATTTTGAAATAAAAGCCCAAATTTTCATCTGCTGTCATGGAGGTAACAGCACCAGCTGACAGTATCATGCATGTACTGTGAAGGACAGCAAACTTGGCCAACATTAAGGTTATAGTTCATGAGGTTTGTAAAACCTCATCTGTGGATCTTGAGTGGTCTGTAGAGCCATGGCTAAAGAATACAAAGCTCATTTTTGTCAATTTTTTGAGATAAGAAATAAAACAGATTCAATGAGGAGGTAAAATAAGCAAAAAAGACATTAACCTTATTAAAAATAACATCAGGTATACTGCATTTGGGAAATCTAAGTATTTATATGTTCTGTTCCACCACTACCTTTACAAAATTGACTGATACTTTTGCTTCAGGACATTAAGCAAAAAGAAGACTATATAAATCACTTGAATTTTTCATGCAAATGTTGTTCCCATTGCAAGAAAGTTTTAGGAACCCAGATCTAGCCCTGAGAAAGAAAGAAAAATAAAATACAAGTAGAAATTCTGCCACACGAGTTAAACTGCATGGACAAATAAGCTTTCTCCTGTTAAGAGTTACGGGCCTTCTCAGAGTTAGTGGCACCATTTCATGACTAGTGTAACTTCCTTGTAGTCTGGGACAGAGCTATACTGGGAAATGTTTGCCTCAGAGCAGTTGCTTTTTCTTGAAGTAAAATTATTTTGTAAAATTACATTAAATTCAATATGATAGCTTATTCAGATCTGCACTTGCCTCTAAACTCCGTTCAGCAATGAATCAGCTGAATATTCCAGCTAATTCCATTTAATATAACCTCAAATAAAAAGCTTGCATATCATGAAACAACTTCACGGCATATACAAGCAGACTTTAAAAACACTCCTCATGTTAGAGTTTGTTTTGTTGGTTAGATATAGTTTATTTAGCTTGCAGAGCCAAGGCAAGAATGTTTTAATTTCTACTGTATTTGGTTTTCCTCCAGAAAACCTAATAAAGAAAATCTGTCAGAGGAGGAGTTTTGTTTGATTGTTTGGCTTTTATACACAGAGATATCTCTAATTACTGGTGGCTGAAGAACTAATACTAAGAAATCTGAGGCAGCCACAGACAGAAAAAAAGAAGAGCAAGTTGCCACATTAATAATCTCCACAGGCACAGAAGTACATATAATGCCTAATTCAAAGTGAGGTTCTACAGTGATGCCCAAAAGCTTGCAGATGACAACCGGTTGGGTCACCTACTAATGCCACTCTGCTAATACACTTCCTAGAACTTCTGTGCTAAGTTATTCATGGCATAAGTTAATCAGTCACTAAGACGATGCAAAGCGGGAGCCAGGGCAAAATGGGCATCTTCAGTGTAAAAGAAAAAAAAAAGTTACAATCAATCCATCAGCAAATGTCTAACCCAGGATGATGTTGGCCTTAGCTGAATCCACTTCTTTGAGAGTTTCTGTACAGAAACTTCACAGCATATAGTTTTCCACCTGCTGTAACAGCCATACACTGATGTTGTAACTCCCCTCAATTTCTAGCAATGGCTCTACCAGGCGGTGGTGACATAAACGCATCAAAGCAGGAACATGTTAAAAGTTTCCCATTTAAATGACTCGGAGGTTTTGAGCACAAGGGCTGCCCCCCACAATCCCCAAAATATTTTAGCCCTTTACTTTCAGATTTCTGTTTTCTAATAATCCATTATTGATCAAGCTGGGGCATCTCAGATGAGGTCATTCTGAAAAATATAAACATTATATATGAATAAATAATTACTCGATGCTGCAAATAGCAATAAAATTCAGCTCCATCTTACCTGGGATAGTAGGGGACATAGCTGCAACCCAGTAGCCCAGCTGAGGTGCAATGTAAGTCCAAGTTAACTGATTTCCTTCCTGTTGTACAAGGCCCAGACTACTCTTCAGCCATGTCCCTGTAAATGTAAAGATTGTAGGAAGATGTTACAGATATTCCTCTGCAAACAAGTGTAAAAAGCAACCAGTAACAAAACCTATCCATGTACCGTAGGGGTCGAGTGCATTGCTGTGAAGTGGGAGATTGTGCCTTTTTGTCACTGGCATTTGAGAGCTCCCACAAGCAATCATCCCTGTAACCTTCTCAGAAGCTTTGTACACGAAAATCCCATTTAAGATTAAATAAAACTAATAAATCTTCAAAAAGGCTAAAAGAAAATAATTATTGTCATATTAGATTCCCCTTTTTTGAAGAAGGATATTCCTGAAGCTGATAGCTAAGTAGAGAGCCCACTTAAAAACTGTATTTCAAGAGAAGATCACATCTCCCAGACCACATGTGAGTTCTGCACGCCACCTTTCTATCTGCTCTGGCTGTTATCTTCTAGAACACTGAAGAAAATACTTCTTCAAAATGTTGGTTTTCCTATACAGAAAACAAGCTTACAAATGTTACTGCCAATAAACGTAGAATTAAGTTGCACCACCACTTTGATTCAGTAATGTTAGTCATTCAGAATGAGTGTGCATCCAAGAATACTGTTTGGTACTAGATGATGACTTTTTAAAAATATGTTTCTCAAAGGAAATTTAATAGACTTTTTAGAATTATCAAATGATCATTTCAAAAATAAGGTTGACAATTTTAAAGCAATGTGTTTAAGTTCACATAACTCTTAAGACTGACATACTCCAGATTGACAAGCTGCACTAGTTGAGAGCTGTTCTACTTTTAGAAGGTAAATTTTGTTGCAAGAACTGGGCTACAAAAAACCTTCACAACTGAATCAGCTGTATGACTTTTTGTAATTCATTAAGACCCCTGACTCTGGGGTTGCACGAGACAAAAATTCATCGTAGTTTCTGATATATTAAATGTCCAGTATGGCTCGTAGACTGCTCCCGTATTTATTCTCTTTGAAAGAAACACAGAATTGCTGGCCTGGACACCGAAAGCAGTTGCTGGGAAGCCACCACAGCATCAAGCAGCATTTCCCAAAGCTGCAGTCCTGGATTGGCATCTCCAGCGGGTACCGTAACAGACAGCATTAGCTCTCTAAGGAGGTTCTTCACAAACTGTGGTGGCCACTACCAGTACGGCTGATCTGTGCATAGAGAAGGGATAAACCCCTCCGCACTTCTGTAGTGCAGCCCTCTATTTCAGTCCAAAGCAGGGGCAGAATGCTGCATTTCCCTTCCTCAGTTTCGAATGCTCACTTTAAAGGCAAGCTGCATCTTGTACTTCTGATTCCCATTCCTTTAAATAGTCTCCTGCATGTAACTGCTGAAACGGTGCTTTTCATCAGATGTCACTCAGGACTAAGCACGAGCATTTGCAGATGACAGTCGTCTGAACACTTAGCAGTGAGGGCAGAATGCACAGAAGAGATGCTGTTGTTGGTTTTTTTGTTTGTTGGGATTTTTTAGTGCCACTGAGATCCTGATGATTTCCTCTGTGTTCCTTAGATTATCCATCTGTACAAACCCTGTACATACGAGAATGTCTTTTCTGAGTATTAATTTCCTCTCCACTACTGATTCTTCCTATGTAAGTTCACCCTTTTAAGTCCACCATCTTCAGCTAACAATAAATCCATCTGAATATAGTAAAAGATTTAGAAAAATACATGTTTGAGAGGATTTCTAGATCTAGTGACTATCACTGCCATATAATGACTCTGTATTTGCAAACAAACTGAATTTGTGGGCAACAGGGGAAAGGAATTACTGACATAATTTTCAGTTTTCCAAGTATCATTTCCAGCCTGTATAGAGTAGCAATACTCTGTTATTTCATAAAGAAAGTCACCCAAGACAAGTTATTTCGATTCACAGTACCAAAAGATTAAAATCTGTGTACACAGATTCACATATATGGCATCCATAACTGTCACATCAGAACACCTTGACGTAACCATTAGTTTACCTCTTTTAGGGAAACATTATCAGGAAGAATAGAATAGAATTATCCACAGTTATGTGTGAAGTTTCTGGAAAAAATAAAAAAAAGTAGATTCATTTTCTCCACTAAGATGGCCACTATCCCTTCAGATTTTCTAGTCATGCACTTTTGGTGACGATGTCATACTAATAGCCGTAGACCATGAGTGTAAAAAATAACCTATGAGGTCAAAAACTGCTTCTATCTTGTACCTAAAATGCCATTTGGTAAGAAAACTCCTGTAAGCTTAAACTTTGTCATTTTATTTCTGCAAGGTCTGGACAACGAGAAAATACACCAACTATTCAAATACACAACTATGTGAAACAGAACTTTAAGACTAAAAGAGATATAAAAGCGCTGATTAAAAAAAAGAATGGAAGGACGGGAGTGATGAATTCATCATGCTTCCCACACTTCTCTTACCATCTCCAAGCCCTTTAAATTCAAACACAAGCAGAACACATATGTATGTAATTTAGCAAAATTCATTACCTTTGTAGTCTATTTTTATAGCGACGTCCTTGAGCAGAAGCTATTATTGATTCCCTCACTAGGGGGAACTTGTGTCCAGCTTGCCTTATTCACATTACACTGCATTCTAATGAACACAATCCTCCTAATGCCTCTTTAAAAGCCTTTTACTCAGTAATACTCTGCTTGCATAATGCAGCGATCAAGAACCTAACAGAGGCTGCACTCTTATCGCTGTGAGCAGAGCTCAGCTGCCATCCTGCCAAACAAGCAGCAGTTCAGATTGCTCGTATTTTAGCAATGAAAGAAATCCCTGTATTTGCAAAGGAAGCAAGCAATAGAGTCTACTGCACAAAGTCAGTCAGGTTTCATGCTTGTCTTCTGTTCATTTAGGTCACCCGTTTTTGCTAACCACTGGATATACTCAAGGAAATATATTGGTCTGTATAATTCTAAGGGAAAATGTATTTCCCTCTCTCTCTTACGGACAGTTAAGAACTTCAAAAGCATAACACATATATCTAATATTGGTTATCTTTAAACAAGACTGATGAAGCTTTTGTTGACCATACCCTACTCATTTACATGCGATGACAGCTAGAAAATAATTAATTTTCAAACGGCACTGTCCCAAGTTCAGGACTACACCAAGTGCTGGTTCCTGCAAACCACAGGTACACAATCTCATCAGCTGCCTTTCTGAATACTTGTCTGGTGCAATACTTTGGTGATAAACTCATTTCTTATACTTCCATCATCTCTTACCAATAGTCCACTAATAGAACAGAGCATCCTCCTGCACAGTGGGATGAAGAGAATAAAGAACTCTATCCTTCACAATAGCAGCGTCAAAACAGGTTTGAGTGGAAACAGTTGAAACAAAGTCTTGTTTCTTGTGTGATCAAACAGCCAGAAGCCAACACAGTATTACTGGAGGAAACTGATACGCCTTCAGCAGCCTGCAAATCCATCGGGGCACTTTCAGATCTCTCTCATATTTCAGCCTTTATAGATTCTAATATCCTGGTCGCTTTTCAACTACCATTAAACATCAAGGAATGTTCCTGTAGCTCCCTACATGCAATGCCTTGCTGCAACTACTAATGTCAGACCTTCTACTGAGCAAAACCCAGTTGCATGGTACTTACTGGCTATGCTCCTAGCGTTTCAAGCTGACTTGAATAAGGAAGAGTTCACTGTTGTGCAGCCTCGAGAATGAATTCCCCATCCCATCCCAGATTCTTCCTTGCAGCAGGAAACAAGATGGTTTCCTGTTCTAAAAATGTAGCGAATTACCCTCTATGTCCTCTCATACTTGTCCTTCTAAGCAAGGGAGGAAACTGAGGGGCAGTGAGTAAAGAGCTTCTTCCATTTTTCTGTCCTTTCCTATCCAGTAGCCTGCAAATGGAGTTAAGGGCAAGCAGCATTCATTTTTTTTTTTCCATGCAGGCAGGATTACAACTGCAGGAGAACTAGAAAAGACTTAGGAGAAAGGAGAGGTCTTACCTCCCCCTGCATGGCTAAGTGTTAAGATAATTTAATTTGTTATTCTCCAAATATCCTGTAACATCTACTTCCTCCCCTGGCCCAAATCAGCACAATCAACTAGCTGCATTGCTTATTAAGTTTTATACATGATGTGCAATAATTGCTAAGTAACAAGCAATACAGGATTATAAGTAAACAGCAGTACAAATAACTGCATGTAATGGAACTGATCATTTTTGTTCAAGACTGATTGTGTAGTTCCAAAGAAAACAGGTCAATGCATCTTCGGAGCAGAAACAGCAAGTTCAGTATAGTTTGTCAGCACTGCATGATTTGGGCCAATCTGCCATTAATTCCTAAAAGAGCATCTGGTGGTTCATGGAAAAATTCTGTATATAGAGACATTCTTGCTTATAGATAATTTTTGCATTTCTCTTCCTCTTTTTCCCCTATTACTGCTCAGTGGAGCCAACATGCTGATCCAGGGTTCAAGTCAGGGGAGCTGTCTCCTGGCTCAAACCAATGGCAGGCAAAGAACCGAAAAGTTTCTTAACTCTTTCCTCAACAAAATTATATTTAGCGTTACTGACGTTTTGGAATAAATGGTGTCATTTAACAATTTTCTTCTTAAAAAGCTTGTAAAACTGCTACCCAACACTCCTCTGTATATGCAACTTAAAAGGAAGGTAGAAGAACTACCATCATTAACGCTACAAGGACATAAAAATGAGAGTACCTTAAAAGAAATACAAATCAAGAAACAATCAGATAGAGAGAGCTGAGCTCCATCTGGCTGAAAAAATACCCAAGTATCAGAGACAAGTTAAACATTTCAGCAGAGCAGGAGAAATAAAATCTGCCAGAGAGAAGCACTGTAATACTTAGCAGTGACTTTGATTCTGATGAACATGCTTATTTACCTCAGGCAGCTTTTAGTACTGACCAATGGGGGCAAGAAGAGGTTATAACGAGTAAATTTAACAGCAGAAGGTTTGCACATTAAATCTGTGTTTCAACACATATTCTGCACTAAAAATACCTTTTTGTAATTTAATTTAGTTTACTTTTAAGTCAGATTGAAAAAATGGTACTTTCAGCAAAGAAAGTGTCCAGATGGGCAGCTACTGCAGAAAAGGAATTACAAACAGCTATTCTAGACTATTTCCCTAAACAATCAGGTCACTCCATGTACAGCCAGTCTGCCCAGAAAAGAGATGTCCTGTTGTCTTCAAAGACACTAACTATTCAATGTGACAGCTTGCTGGATCCCAGCAGCACAAATGGATCTGCTTTTGTAGTCTAGATGCATGCTGCCTCCGAATAAGACATTACTTCCATATTTTAAAGCTAGACCTTATTTTCAATTAATTTATAGTGAAATGCAGGGAATCGCACACCTCTCTATTCCATGCATGTGACCATGCATGTGGACAATCCCACGCTGCTCCAGCTCAAGCAAATGGCAAACTTCCTACACACACCTCTCTATTCCATGCATGTGGACAATCCCAAGCTCCAGCTCAAGCAAATGGCAAACTTCCTACTGGCCTACATGAGGCAGGACCACGCTTTGTTCAGGCGGGATTGCCGCACCAGGCCACCTGCTCTAGAGACACATGCCACTGTTACTGAAGTCAAGAAGAAAGGAGACAAATTCTCCTCTTTTGTGCTGGCTGCGAGACAAGTTTGCACGCTGGCACCACAGCACAGAACTCCTCTCTCTGGGAGGATGTACCATGCTCCTTACTTCATGTTGAACCTTCCCAGCCGACCCTTTCTGAGCCTCCCACAGTATTACTGCTGCAGTGACTTCTGCTGACTTTGATTGTCTATTCTTCCTATCACTGTTCAAAACACTTCTGGTAAATGACTGTCAGAGGAGTGTGCTGTAGCCAGCAGCTTCCCCTAAAGACAGTCATAAAGTCTAAATATTGCTAGTGTTTAAAAATATGGTAGCTATGGCGTTTTTGTTTTTTTTTCCAGAAATTACTTTTACATGTGAGCTTTTGGTAGGAAACCCTTCCATTGATCAAATACTATTTGCTTTTTATTTTATTTCTTTTAACTGGTGATAGGATCATCTAATCCCACTCAAGCAGGGAACCAAAATCATGCTATTTACAGCATGAATTATTTCCATCCAATAGGTTTGACAACTAAGAGGATTTAATTAGCCAGAGAGCAAATTAAGCATAATCCCATTATAGGAATTTATTTTTATTCACAAGATTATCTTCCCTGGACAAAAGAGTTTTGGAAAGAAAAGAAATACTTTAAACTGTACTACTTAATAGCATAGATATTTTAAATAAATATTCCTTAATGATAAGTGTTTTTCTTTCAGCACGGATCTCTTCTATGTTGTCTTGTAAGATTGCCCTGCCTAGGCAGAGATTCACAGTTAAGCAGGAGGTACATGTGTCAAAAGGAATGAGGCAGGCTGTTATCAGACAGAGTGTGGGACAGCAAAGGATATTCAAAACATACTAACAGTGTTTCTAGAAGTAATCGATTTAGACACATCAAATGGCAATGTTATTATGGAGAGGTAATCAAGAGCAAGTTTGTGAAAATAACTTCCTAAAGCATGTTCTGACATACAAAAATTGTAGCTTTTCATTCTACCAGCTGAAAGCCGCTTATCAGATTTCTTCTTTCAACTGAAAATCACCTGTAATCTGCATCAGCATGCGAAGTTTTACTACAAAAGGATGCGTTTTTTGGTTTTACTTTTGTTCATTTTCTAAAAAGCTAAAAGCCACTGAAATTGGAAGCTGAAAAATTCCTTCTTGAATATTGGTAGAGATTACTCTCCTCCTTCCCCTACCCCCAATACACATGGGTTTAAAAATTCACAGTATTGAATTGAATATTACAATTTTGGTTTTGGAGTTGCTAGGCAACATCAAAAAATAAACGTCCCTGCTCTGATCTCACACCTTCATTATTCTTCCACTCTTACAGAATTTGTTACACAAGCCTTCCACGGCTAAATCCTGCTACTGTTTCAGCAGCACCACCATTATTTGGCGTACTCTAAGGGAAACGCTTTTAACACCATACCTTGGAGATTTTTGCAAGGAAGCCTAACGGTTCAATTTATTACTAGTGTCCGAGAAGCGCTGTAGTTTCTGCCATCTCTACTAATTTTTCCCCTTAAATCACTTGTCAAGCGTTTAACAAAAGAATATTGCAGTTTTCATTATTTAATAATTTTAATTACACCTGGGCAGAAGGCAGGGCATGTTGTCCAGACAACTGCTTGCATTGCTTCAGTCCCCTCAGCATTTCCTTCCAGAATGCCAGAACAGAAGAGACTTATTAAAGAAAATTACTTCCATATGTAATTACTGGTTAATAATTATATTTCAAAAGGGAAAGCTTAGTTATGCGTGCTAGACCATCATCCTTACTTACTGGTGTATGTGAAACATACTGCCATTAATATTCACTTTATCCCATTATTCATCATGTTCAGTCAGTTATTGACAAAATTATTAGAACAAGTAATAAATAAACTCACAAGGCAATTGAAAACACTTCATGCCTTTTCCTTCATTCAGCCTCACATCATGCTCATGTTCAGTTTCTATTTTTCAAGCTGGAAGTGGAAGCCCAAGCTTTGATTTGATCTACCATCACAAGGCCGCAGAGGACGGTTGTCCCAGGTCCTCCTCAGCCTCTCCAGACACTTCACACTCCTGCTCTGCGCACTACTGCCTTTATTTCCACCAATTTCCAAGTCCTCTCCAACTCAAGCAGCTGCACAAGCACAAAAGTCACCACTTCTGAAATTTTCATGTCCACCTCTTCCCACCTGCATATCTTCCACAGGTGGAGCTACAGGGCCATCTACATGATGCAATGTATAGTCTGTTATTAAAACCTGTTCCCAGAAGCCATACTATTTGGTTCCAGTTTTATTTCCTTGACTACACAATAGTAGATTATTTGTATGTATCACTACACCCTGGTACCAGTTTGATTCTTTCAGCATCCTCTTAAGCTCCATCATCATGCCACACTATGTCTGCTTTGCCACAAATGCAACTCAGATGGTTTATGAGATGGAGAGAGGATCAAACAATCCATTCATGTAACTTTCACATGTGTAAGCCACAACATCCATTTTAAAAATAACATGTACATTGACAAACAAGCACAACTGCCTCTCGTGATCCACTACACCTCTCCAGAGGAATGATAGTGAGAACATACCTCAGTAAGCTACACTGTGAAGCATCGGAGGAAGAGCTGCTTTTCTTTTCAATGCTGAGGTCTGTCTACTACTCTGCAGTTTTATCTGCACCTATTATGTAAATATTGTAAAAAGCTGGGTTTGGGAGCTGCCATTTCTATGGCAACACAAAAAATACGAAATTCTTTGACAGCAGTTAGCTAAAAATCTGTATTCCTCAGTGTATTTAGTCTTTAAGAATAATTTAACCTTCACAATTGAGATTAAAAAGGAAGTAAAAATCAAATTGTCAAGGAACTACTAGACTACAGCAATGGTGTTAACTTGAACTCTCTGGAGTCTTGGTTTTCTCCTTGCAATTTGCAAATAAATTTCCATGTTACCAGTGAATCTGATCTACAATCAAATGTTCTGGATCTGACTATTATATTCAAACTTTTGGGGGTAGGGAATGCGTTTTCCTGAACCTGTCCATTTCTTACACATAGAAAACCCAGTAAAACCCGTGAAGAGGTGCATGAAGTCCGAGGCTACGTGTGCAGCTGCACGTAGTCCAAGTGCAGGCCCTCTATCCAAGTTCAGAGGCATGTACTCATTCCCCGTGTCTGATCATGCAACAGACTGCAAAACTTTTGTTAAATTATTTTCAGTCTCTCATGCAGTCTATGAATGTGGTGGCAATCAGAAGTTAAGCGAACTCACAACAAAAAGGAATAAGTTTTATTTTTAAATGAAAATATAAGTCAATCTTTTATTTGGGCAGATTATCAGCTAACACAGGGGAAGCTTAAATAAGAGACTTTTACAAATAATTTTATTTACAAATAATATGCAGTGAACTAGACAGGTAGATGTACACTAACCTGCTTACATGTTCTGCCTGACAGTAGCTGCCACTCTCTCCCTATAAACACCACGAACAAAAACCAAGCATCATTTCACCTCTATGAAATAAAGCAAAACAATATTGCAGTCCAGTTTAAGTGGGTAGAGATACTGTTTATATGTAAGTATATCCTCATGACTTCTTCTGAGCACAGAAAACATCTTCATTTTGCTGAAGAAGGAACACCAGGAAATTCTGACTCTACAATAATCAATGGAAATTTTACCACTGAAGGCAGGACATTACCCAGAAAATGTAAGTACCAGACTTTCAAATGTATTTATGGCATAAAATGCAGTCAGAAAGCACTGACCAAGCACAGCAGAGTATATAAAGTGTTGTGTTTTATAAAGCTATTAAAAGAGTTCCCCAAGATACTCTTCTCTGTATTCTGCCACCATTTTACATTAATACATGGTTGAGATTTCAGGCACTGGGGAAACATTCTCCTCTGCAAAGAAGTTAGTAATTTAAAGACAGCAAGGTCATGTCAAAGATGTACACCAACTGGTCGGGGAGCAGGCAGAACAGACAAACAGTACTCTCAGCTTCATTTACAGGTAATGCGCAAGAAACAACGCATTTTAAGGAGGAGGAGCAAAAAAGGTGGAGGTTTAACTCCTTCGCCACACAAGGTTGAAAACAGCATTTTCCCGTTATTTGTTGGGATTAATGAACTAGCAGATGCATCAATATTGTCACTGAAGAATAAATTCCATTTCCATGTTCTGTACTCTGAAATATTTGGTAATATTTTGAAGTCCTTCATACAACTCTAGATGTGGATCTATATATCTAGGTGCAAAACAACACCTCCACACCACATGGGACGAAACTGAGGACTTAAAATGGAGAATGCTGGTCTTACAGTTTTGCTCACTGAATCCAATGAAAAACAGACACCTTAACATAAAGCATAAACCATTTAAATGGGGGCTGAGGAGAATACAGCTGAGCAAGTGCTGTGTTATTCAGTCCAGCTGGTGGGAGCTGGAAATGATACAGGAGGTACAAAGTTTCATTCCTACTGGGATCTGTAGTATTCATTTCTGACTGAAGAGCACAAGGGTAGAAAGAAGTCTTGAACAGAAACTTGTTGTTCAAGAACAGAGAGATTAATTATATTGCTGTAAATCCTACTGACATCAAGGCAAATATACAGGAGAAAGTCATGATCCTCACCATCTGTTTATGGATAAAGAAAAAAAGTTTCTCAGTCCCTTCAGATTTTGAGGACAAACACGACAGTGCTTGTGGGGGGGAAGGGGTGGGGGGGGAAGCCAATAACCCAGAAAACCCCACTGAGCAATCTTGATAAGAATCCATATCTCTATGTTCAAACCTTACCCTAAAACTTCTCCAGGGCACAAATAGTTGCTCTTCATTTTATTAATTATTCATAAAGGTATTACTGCTTTGATTTGCTTGCTGTGCACGCAAGGCAGTAAGTTTGTTTTGTAATAAAAAAATCTCATTTGGAACAGTATAAAATAGATGCAGCAGATTGTTGTATTTTGATGTCAGCCTGCTTCTTCTGTCTGTGTGTTTCATCAGTGTCAATGGAGCCACCCTCAGCCTTAAGTAGACTCTGCTGCTTCTCCCCCTTCTCTCCCCAGTTCCTTCTCGAGGACAGAAACTGTGGTAATGAAAATACAGATTGTTTACAGTAAACATCCTAAAAAGCTATTAATTATTTTTGGCTACTGTAATATGCATAATTTCTGTAGAAACTATGAAAATCTCTGCGCTTCCAATCAGATGCCACTGGGTTTATATTAGTACACCACGAGTTCAGCAAAACCTATGAGATTCTAAGGATTAAAATGTATTTCTAGTATTTCTGTCCCTTCTCCACTCCCTCCTCTAAAAGTGAAAAGTATTTCTGCTTTTTAGAGCAGAAATTATACTTCATGCAGTAATGATGACAACCACATGGATTCTAAACAAAAACAATGGCTTGCGCGAACAAGCACCCACTGTACTGCTAATACGCTAGAGAGAAGCGCTGCGTTATTGCCTGGTAATACAGTCATAGTTTTCCACCTCTGACATTTACTCAATTTTCAGATACAAGTATGAAAATTTAAGCCACTGAAAATCTATTAAGGAGCATCTGCAACATAACTAGCACTGAAAAAAGCAGCTTGTGAAATGAAGGACAAAATCAGAATAATGAGGTTAGAGGTCCTACCCTGACGAGGCACAGACTTGGCAGTGCAAATGAGTTACAACAACTTATTTTCCAGTTAAGGATGTCTCCAGCACTGAACCATCCCAGTCATCATCCATCCTCCTCCCTTCACAGTCCAAACAGAACAAGGATGGGGAATAACAGGGTGCCATCACATTCACGCTACTGAGGCAGTGTGACCCACAGGCAGACCATGTGGTCCTGCACTCACTCCATCCACCCAGTTGAGATGGGAGACACAACAAAGGGGGCACAGGATTGGGAATGAAGGACAGGGACAGCTCACTCACCAGTTATGGTCACGGGCAAAACAGACTCAACTTGGGGAAGAAAAATCAACTTAATTCATTACCATTCATCCGAGTAGCACAGGGAGACACAACAACCACATCTTACACCACCTTCCCCCACCCCTCCCTTCTTCCCGGGCTCAAATCACTTTGCTCCCAATTTCTCTACCTTCCCTCCCTGGCAGCACAGGGGGAAGGGAATGGAGGCTGCAGTCAGTTCACCTCT